>NW_017306788.1:695815-721082 GCF_000935625.1 Nanorana parkeri
AATTTTTTATAATTATTTATTATATTATAATTTCTTATAATTGTGAAAAAGTGTCAGGCAGGGCACTGGACAAAGCTCTAGGGACAAAATTGAAGTGAAATAGTTTGATACATATATGTTATCATAGCAGATTACATTGTATTTTGTGTATTCTGTGTACATTGCAACTTTTCACTTTTGAATTTCCCGCCGGCTGTGTACAGCAGAGGACGCCGCGGGCTCGCAGGGACAAGGTAAGTGACACTTTGTGCATTCCCGAGTCTGGCTCGGGGTTACCGCTCCTGGTATTGAAAATTAACCCCGAGCCAGACTCGAGAATACAGCCAGGGAGGTTAAAGGGACAGGTGGCATTTAAAAAAACCAATACAGACTAATGCTTTAGGCCAATTTCCTTATGATTATGAAGAACTTTAATTTAAGACTGGTTTTAGAACAATAAAACATTTGTATTTGCTTTCACACAGCTGTTGTGAAACTACAAATCCGATCATGCATCTGCCTCTGGGATCATTTAATCAATTCATGTTAGCAGGGCAGAATTGTAACTCTATTGCTGCAGTATAGTCTATATGCAGTACACATTCTCAATACACTGCAGCAATAGATTTACAATTCTGTCCTGCTAGCATGAATAGGTTAAATGATTCATAGTACAACTACATGTTATTTACTATGGATCATGATTTAACCTATGCATGTTAGCAGGGGAGAATTGTAACTCTATTGCTGCAGTGTAGTGGATGTGTGTGCTGTATATATGTACTACATATACAGAGCACTGTAGCAATAGATTTACAGCCAGCCCTGTCCCAGCTTCCCTCACTCACAGTTTAATTCCGATCCCTGTTGCCTCACGCGGTGCCTCTTGTAGTCGGCGCTGGGCAGGATCGCTGCTTCGCGTCTCGGTGCTCAGCTTGTGGGAGGCGCTCACAATTCTCCCCTGCTAACATGAATAGGTTAAATCATAATCCATAGTACATATACACGTCCAGTACACTGCTGTCAGGATCCAGAGCACCCCCAGGTGGTGCTGGAGCCAGGTCCTGCAGTTCCTTTGCTCGTCTGCGGGTGTCTCCAGCAGCCAGGCACTGTCAGGAACCTGCAGCTCCAGTAGTCACCTGCGGGTGTGCCCAGGCTGTGACTGATCATCCCATCACCTGGTGTTTCCTGGGAGGGTATTTAGGCCCTCCTTGCAGTCAGGAAGCTGGCTCAGTATTGCGTCGCCTGCACCTGACTGACTCCCCTGGCTTGTGCCTTGGAACCTGAACTCTGCTACCTATCTGCAACCCTGTCACCGACCCGGCTTGTTACCCGACCACTCTCCTTGAATCCTGTTCCTGTACCGCGCTGCCCTCCTGTCACGACCCGGCTTGTTACCCGACCACTCTCCTTGAATCCTGTTCCTGTACCGTGCTGCCCTCCTGTTAACGACCCGGCTCGTACCTGACCACTCTTCTTGTATCCTGAGGCCTGCCGTATATCTGCAGGCCTGTTACCCCTCCTTGTTGGTATTCCCCCTGGCTGTAGGTGTGTGTTTGTCCCAACGGTGGGTTTGTTACTTCACTGCTAAACCTGTAGGGGTTGAAGGGGTTTGTAGTTTTGTTAATGTGTAACAAACTGTATATCATATATTCTGCCTTGGCCTGTGTGGTCACGTCTTTGGGCTGCCTGTGTGGGTACCTGCGCAGGTGTGGGGTCACCTGTGCCGGTATCCCTGACAACTGCAGTCTGCAGCAATAGAGTTACAATTCTGCCCTGCTAACATGACTGGGTTAAATGATCCATAGTACAACTACATGTTATGTACTATTTTGTACTATGGATCATTTAACCTATTCATATTAGCAGGGGATAATTGTAAATCTATTCCTGCAGTGTACTGGACATGTATAACGTACATGTACTATGTACTACATATAGAGTACACTGCAGTAGTAGATTTACAATTATTCTCGGTTAACATGAATAGGGTAAATGATCCATAGTACATAATAGTACATAACATGTAGTTGTACTATGGATCATTTAACCTATTCATATTAGCTGAGGATAATTGTAAATCTATTGTCTGCAGCGTATTGGGAATGTGTACTGTATATATGTACTACATATAGAGTACACTGCAGCAATAATTTACAATTCTTCCCTTCTAACATGAATGGGTTAAATGATCCATAGTACAGGGCTACATATGGATCATTTAACCAATTCATATTATCAGGGGATAATTGTAAATCTATTGTCTGCAGTGTATTAGCAGTGTGTACAGTATATGTAGTACATATACAGTACATATTCCCAATACGCTGCAGGCAATAGATTCTTCGTGTTTTGACTCCCACTTCTAAACTTCCCACTCCACCCCAGGCCCTCAGTCACTGCTCGATGAAGGTGCCTCACGATGTGGCTTGCAGGTGAGGTCTTAGTCGGTGCTGTGCGGGAAAGCAGCGGCGCATCAGCGATGGTCCGGTGGGAGGAGCTCCTAATTTAGCTGGCCGGTGACTGCCCACAGGTACCGCGCATGTCGGGGCCCTCTGGGCAGTCTCTGGCCAGCTAAATTAGGACCCCACCTGGAGCTCCTCCCACCGGACCAGCGCTGACTCGTCGCTGCTCTCTGGCACAAGGTTCAGGGGGGAAAAATTGAAAATAGCGCAAGCTTCGGCACTATGTATTGGCGCATTTTGTCAAAATGCCCTGTTTCAGTCCCGATAACGATACTGGCATCGGTATCAGGACATCCATACTTGTAATGGATCTGCTTGACGTGGAGCTTGTAATGGACAAGCTCTTAAGAAAATGATCAGAAAGCTAGTAAAACTCAGTAGATGTCAGTAGATTTACCTAAACTCCTGGACACCACCCTAAAATATTGAATGACTCTCGAATTTCCCAAGAGACTTGACAACCCTGCTCCTGCTCTGTGCTTGTATGCATTCTTATAAGCTTATGAGTAGCCAGCTTTTTCTGGAGGCATCAGTAATGTACAGTGACATCACCTGAGCTTCAGGAAGTGACTGGAAGCCGGGGTCTAAAGCAAGTATTTTTTTTTTAGCTTTTTTATTTTTATTTAGGGGGTTGGAGGCTCTCAGATAAGCGTATTTTGTCTTTTCACACAGGGTCCTTTTCCTGCTGCAACCCCGGTTCCTATGCCACAAACTGATAGTGTACTGAAGCCTACAACACTGTATGTATAATGTCTCTTCTTAGTTGAACTAGTGAATAACAGCCATGAGAAATTATATTTGAACAACCTTAACTGAAATGCAGAAAGCAAATTAAATTATTGAACACAGGTAAGGTCTTAAGCTTCATCTTCCCCTGGGAGTTTAATAAAGTATTATTTCATCAAATTTGTTTAGGAATGAAGTAAAAGCACAGGAGAATGGTGTGTTAAGTGATTCATTACTAAAAAGAAGCAAGGAAAGTACTTATGGTTGAGATAATCACTTAAAGATCTTTCCCAATGCTGAATGTATATTTTATAAAGAAATAATATTCTAAACACCAGGAAAACATGTACTTACCGTAATTCATTGCTGGCAGTAAGACGCAAAGCACCAATTCATTACAAAAGTATTTTACTGGCTAAAGATTTGTAGTCAATTACCTTAAGCACAAAAAGCAGCAGAAGAAAATTATATTTTAGCTTTCGTTCTTTGAGGATGGGAACTTGCATGTAAATCAAAGGTAATTAGCTTCATATATTCAGTAGTTGCTGTCCAGGTCTACTAGTTATCTCTGAGCTCAATGTTCAATTCCCTCTGATGTACAGGCAGGGAGGAACTGCCCTGTCAGTTCTAGGTGAGGATTAATCGAACTCATTATTGGCATCCATCAATTTATTTTTCTTCATGGCTCAGAAAGTATAGAAATTCCACCATGATGCATTTTCATTTTTGTTGCCAGTCCTTATATCAGTCTGCTTGAGATTAGTGTTTCTCTCTTTTGAATATATCAGGATCTGTCCAAACTGTTCCACTAATAAAGGAGAATTTGAGTGTCCAGTTGGAAGAAGTTATTGGATCAAAGTATTCACATTTTTATATACTGATACTGGTACATTCTACTGCTGAATACACAGTGCCTTATAATCAGCCTACCTGTTTTCTATTAAAGTTACTAAAATGCTAACTTGTGCTATTTCATTTCATTTAGATAATCTATTATTTTAAACAAAAAAATAACAAAAAACCCAATTTTGTTACCTGAACCTACACTCATGTGATAGGCCAGCTCACATGCCTACTTTCTTCTGTTATGTAGTGTAGGGGGTCCATCTTGCACTTCCCATTAACCCTTCCTAATGAGATAATGCAGGCCATTGATGAGAATCACAGGCATCCTCATAAGAGTCTCCGCAAGTCCCTATAGTCTTATAGGTGCAGTGTCACCACTACATGAGTCACTGCAGAGGGTCGTGTAACAGCAGGTTCAGGTTAGTTTTTCAGAGGCTTTTTAAATCTGTTTGTCCGAATGACCATTGTCATCATTGTCACTGGGACACAAAGTTATGACTGTCACCAGGGCAGTCAATAAGTGGAACTCTTTTAATATTCCAGTAACAACTCCCTAAGATGGATTTCTCCACACATTGCAGTAAAAAAAGCTACAAAATCAGTATGCAAAGTCTGTAAGACCTGGACAAGTCAGGGTTGTCCAACAGCAGTTTACATACTCATTATAATTTTGCTTAGTGAACTGATTTACTCAGATTACAAAATCGTAAAGCTATGGAAAATTCTGACTTTTTGGGGTATATGCACTGAGGCAGATGGTATTTTTGTATATTTAAAGGGACATCTTATCATAAAATTAAGTTTTTAGTAGTTTTTGCAACTGGATATTCCCAGGGTACCTCCATTCACCATGTCCTGTTGTAGCTTCTGGTGGGTTGCTACTGTAAACCTTAATAGAATAGTGAGATTTTTTCCTGCAACTGAGCTGAATTAGAGAAAAAGTGGTTCAGGCTATGAGTAGTGTTATCACAACCCTGTTACCAGGATGTTAAGACCAGCCTGAAAGCTGAGTGTAAGGCCAACTAGCTATATTATATAAGAATTTTAACAAAAATGTATATGTTTAGCAAAACAGTATAGTGTCCCAATTAATTAAATTGTTTTGCACATTTTTGTCCCTAATATCTTTGTCAGTTTGTTGTCTGCAAAATACTAATTTAGTGTATGTGAGTGATTACATGGCTCTGCCTATGAAAAGGGTAATAGGAACTGAACACAGCTATTGGCATAAAGGTGTATATGTGCTACTTCTAGCAAAGTCACACATAAACCCATATCTACTCTTAGCTGTAAAATAAAAATACTTTTAATTTGTGCAGTACCATAGAATCAGCATTGAGGCAAATCAAATATGTTCTTGGCCTTGGCTCAAATCCAAACAATACAACTAGTGACAAAGACGCTTGTTAACAGTTATTCCTTCTAGTAATGATTTACCACTACTTTTATATGTTTAGAATGCTGTGAAACATGAAACTTTCCAATATCAATATTATCCATGGATTTCAGATTTGCTGCTTGTCAAACAGCTGACTCATTTCTGATGTTCATAAGCCCAGGCCTTGGAAAAAAAACGTCAGATTAAATCAAAGTTTATTGCACAAACTTAAACATCGACTTCATGCTGCACATCACCATCAGCGGTGTTTAAAGAAACAGTCAATATTTTAAAGACTACCTGTCATGTGCGTACAGTGGTCATCAGACGACTACAGATTTGTACACAGACAATTTCTGTTAAGATTTGAATGTTCATGTTTAATGAGCATGTAAGAGTTCCAGAGCCAACTATATAATACCTGGTTAAGTAATGAACAGTTCAGAGCTGTAGCTAGCTCTTTTTGCGCCCGAGGCAAGAACAATACAACGTGCCCCCCCAACAGGAGTGCGACGTCACCCAGCGTCGCGTACTCGCGGTGTCATGTGATATCATGCGCACCGCCTCCAGGATGTTTTTTAATTTTTTTTATTATTTTTATTTGTTTATTATTATTTTTTTTAACAATATCTTTGTATTAAAGTTTTACAGAATATAACACAAGATTACATTTTAAGAAAGGCTCTTGTGTTACATAGTGCTAAGATTGCCAAATATTCATAGCAGTCAGGTGTTACATAAACAACACATAATGGTGAAAGGTAAGTAGAACAAAAACAATATATGTAAACGTTATATTACCAAGCAAATGAACTGCATGCAGTACAGTAGAGAGAGAGAAGAGACAGCCAAGAGAGAGAGGGGAGAGAGAGAGACACGGGAGAGAGAGAGAGGCAGTAGTCCCAGTAACGATTTTAATGTGCTTGTTTTTTACATAAAAGTGTTTTTTCCTTGGTAGATCTCATTGAGCTCATCATTTGAAAAGTAGATCTCAGGACAAAAAATTGTGGGCACCCCTGGTGTAGTGCATGGCCAGTTTTAGGGCTCTTAGACTAATAGCAGCATTAGTGGAGGTTACAGGCTGCTACTCCATCTTTAGTTTGTTATGCACCACATCAATAGGAGCCAAAATGGTCTCTCTGTGCCTAGGAGTTATGGCGGTTGCCTGTGACTCCTCAGGGGCAATTTTATCCTGCAAGGATTTGTGAAACTCTGCATCAGATGGAGCTTCCTCAAAAGAAAGCTCAGAGGCTGCAGGCAGGTCAGATAATGATTCTGCAGGGAAAGACATTGAAGTACACTTATGTGCTCTGTGGCCAGTCGGTAATTAAAACTACAATTTGACCCATAAAATTCCGCATAACTGCAGCAAAATCCTCCCAGATTGAAGCTGAGAAAAGCCAAGGAGGACTCCTAGGACTGTGAGTACTCAAGCAGGGGAACACATTTCCCAGCTGTCAGTGTCAGGCCCTTGAGAGGGAACACTGCAGGTCACCATGTAATTGTTAGTGGATCATGAGCCGGAGGCACCTAACACACCATGAATGTGTAACACATGTAATTATATGAATGGGGTTTTAATGTATTTACTAATGTATTGATGTAATGTATTGACTTCAACCGCTGTCCCGCATAGGAACTCACAATTTAATAAAGCAGTCTTCCCCTCTAAATATTTCACCATTCTCCAACTCTTTACTCATGTACCTGTTACAAAGAAAAATCAGAAATGCACTGATGCCAAAGATATCCATCGGAAATATTGAGTGCTTATCTTTGTGATTGACAGTTTGCACTGAGCTGTTTATCGTTATGATGTGTGCAGTGATATATCTTCTCCTGAGGCTTGTAGATAGGCCACAAAGGTCTGAGAGAGGGAGAAAAACCAGTACATGCCAAAGGGATAAAATGCAATTAAACTGTCCATCTTTGCAATCTGCTTAAAAGTAAAAAGAAAAAAAAACAGTGTTCCTTAAATGAACCTGCTCATCTTGCAGACAACAGAATATTTATGTTGCAGCTGATGCTCTAATGATCAGCATTATATTAGAGTATGTTACTACCACGTTGCATACATTTCTCATGTTTTGTTCATAATTTATTATTTCAACATTATATTCTAAAGATATGGCTGGTGTCATATGGGAACTTTCAGCTCCATACCAGACTTTAATTGAGTATTTGTCCAGACACCAGAAAAGGTAGTAAACTTTATTAATCTATCCATCTGGATGAATTAATAAAGTTCATTACCTTCTAACTGCCCTTGGTATCCAGTGTGCTGCACTGGCTGATACATTGTGAATAACCATGCCTCCATCTGTTTCATGCACTTGGAGAGCATGCTGTGAATTTTTATAATGAGTGTCAGTGGACGTAATGCTTTTTATAACCTTAAATGAAAGTGTAGCAAATAAATGTATTCATTGCTAATACGCAGGTCTACTGACCAAAGAACTACAGTATACTCAGTGTCTTTGCTCGGCATTTCTAATAGTCAAGGAAAATGCTGTGTTATGTACCATATTTTTCCGTCTATAAGACGCCCCATGTATAGGACGCCCCCACTTTTCTTACCCAAAATTCAGAAATCAATATTTTCCATGCTCTTTTGCATAACTGATTACATCCAGTTTAAATTTTGCAAAGTAAGACAGCCGCTTACTGGTACCGGTATTTTTTTTATTTTCTGACATTTTTATGGGCTCAGAATGCTCCGACATTACTGCTCCCTGTTGCATCTGGGCACTGGCTACACGCTCTCCGCAGCATCAGCTGACGTCGGGTACATAAGGCTTATGATTGGAGGAAACCTGTTAGCTTGTCTCTGCAATCGGAAGTTTCACTCGCGAGGCTAGTTTGCAGGGATTTGACATTTCCATGGTCCTGTCACATGTCCAGGATAAATGTGGGCATTTATTGGAAATGTACAATTAAGAGTCAGATAAATTACTGGTAATAGATATTTAACTGTAAAGATGGCCAAAATACAATCTGTACAATAATCTTAATAATCTTTAAAATTACCAACAATAATGCCCTTCCTGATTGCAAAATAATGTCATAGACTTTTTGGTAATCCATCACATTACTTATTTGTTTGTAATGTGTGTGAACCATTGGTTAGTAATATGAGTGAACTGATTTGTAAATTGGATAAACCTGGCAGAATGGTAACTCTCATCTCTACAAATCACAAATTTTTAAACCGTCTGTGTAGAATTTTGCAGCTTGTGAATCCAGGTGATCAGGATTCTGAATTACACGGTTCTCTACATATGAGATAATTCACTATTTTGATGGTTTCCAATTAATGATAGGTATATAACATGTCAAAATGAAAACAGTCTTTATAATTATTATGGGTTTTAAATTGTGATGATTAGCTATCATGCTATGTAATGTTCACGATAGTCTAAAAGATCCATCTAGACACCAGCAAAGTAAAACAAAGCCTCTTAAAACAAATCAGCAAAAACTCAAATTACTATAGTTCCTCTGTATATACGTATAGAATAGTGATGAGTGAAGTGGACACACATTTGCTTCACAGGAACTTTGGTGAACTCAGGAAAAAAAACTTGAACCTCATAGAAGTCTATGAATCTTATTACATATTTTTTTTAAACTTTTTTGAAGGCCAATTTGCGAGCTTTTGTTAATTAAAGGGAATGTGGCTAGCTAAGCATTGTCATGGGGGCCATGTATCAATACAAAATAAATAAAATGTTTGGGGGATACTTTGAAGCTGCATATGAAGTTGCAGGTGCATTGATGTACCCCGTAAAAGTGACATTCTGTGTTTACAAACAGCTGCTGGAGATCTGTAATTTAGCATCTGTAGCAGTACCGCTGCTAAATCACAGCTACTCACCGACTTCTGTTTGTCAGCAAGTCAGGAGATCTGTCATACAGCAGAGGAATGACTACCCCCTTATGACAGATCCCTACCGGCTTCTGTTTGGGAAAGGGGCCAGGGATCCTGGGTGAGGTCATTAACCAAATATGATAATGGCAACATTTTTCAATAATATCACCCAGATTACTTGGCCCTCGTGTTTACATTCCAGCAACGTTGAGGATCTATCATTTGCAATGGGAGTATCGGCAGACGGAGCTTGTCAGGTGAGGTGGGTCATGGTGACAGTGGGTCAACATTGGGTGGCATTTTTCATCATTATTGACGTGGATCTACATCATTGGAGCCATTCATTCACATTTGAGAACATTTTTAATTATTTTTTTGTACAGTGTGAGTATTTTTATTTACTACTTCCTTTCTTGTGAATAAGTAACCAGGACTACTATGTACCCATTACTTATTCACCTGGGGGTGGGTGAATATCTGGGGGGGGGGGGGGGGGGGGGGGGGGGGGGGGGGGGGGGGGGGGGGGGGGGGGGGGGGGGGGGGGGGGGGGGGATCTGCCTCCCTCCCTTTCCTGGCCAGCCAGGCTGATTGCCCAGATAATAGAATTTTATGAATCCTTAGGGGGACCTCACACTGGATTTTTTTTTAATGGAGTGCTGGCACTTTAAGAGAAAAACCCCCTGGTGTGGGGTGACAGGGGAATGAAATGGTAGATTGCCAGTAAATATTAAAAACCTGTATCCTGAAATGTTGTAAGGTATAATGCAGTGCTGTGCAAAGGAAGACATGTTCAGAGCTATATTAGCTATAATGAATAATACATTGCCTGCATATGTAAAAATTAGTGCTAAGAGACAGTTGGGGTTCGCATGCCACCAAGTTATCATTTATTACATCTAATATAGCTTTGCACATTTGTTCCTTTGGATTCTGCTGCACTTACGGATGTTGCTTTTATGGACATTACAGTATGAAATAAAGATACATTTGGAGGAAATTCCTTGTCTGCTGCATACCACTGCACTATAACTTATGCCATTTTTGGGATATTGGTTTTGTACTATTTACTGGCAATCTACCGTTTTGTCTCCGCTGTCACAAGCATAGCCCTGCATTATTTTTTTACCTTTGGACAAAGGTGCTTGACAGTGTACTATGTAACATTTGTAGGAAACTGGTTTTCTTTACAATGTTATTCATTTGATTTGGAAACATTGTTGCATACTTGGGGTATGTTTTTACTAATATTCTGAAGACAGTGCAACGTTCCCACTCATATTGTCATAGTACTACTGACTCATATTCTGCTGTTAGACCTCCTATTACTGATACACCAAGGCGAGAGCAGAGTTCTAATTTACAGTATATTGCTAAAACACAGAATGTGACTTCTGTGGGCAACAGTTCCAGTTTTCATACATCAGCCTTATGCCATTTTGTAACTACTGTATGTGCTATTTATATTTAGATTATCATTAATATATAATAAAAAGAATCATACTATAAAGATTTTTAGTGTATAAATACCCCTTTCTGTTCTTTTCTTGTTTTTGACATGAATATTAAGAAGAACACGCAGGCTAAACAAAAGTGATCTATAAGTGTTTGGCCAGCTCTACACTGCCTTATACTGATAGATTTGCATGTCCAGCTTTATATTGACATTGGTCCCTTGTCTTGTTTAGCTCTGTATTGACTTGAGTCATTTATCCGAAACTGTAACTTGCATTGCTCAGCTGTACACTGCTTTACCCACTTGCTTGGCTCAGCTTTCTATTGTTTTAGGTCGCCTTGCCTGTCCAGCTTCATAGGATTAACTGTCTTTCATCTGGCTCAGTATAATAGCGATTTTAAATAATGGGTTAGGACACCACGGTTTTCTTAGGCTGGGTTCACACCTAGGCGTATTGAATATGCGCGTTTGTCGCGCGTTTCGCGTCACACGTTTTTACCGCGATTTGCGGTAAAAAAAACGCGCAACAAACGCGCGTTTCTAAGGGCTACTTGGCTGTATCCCAATGGAAACGCGAGACCAAAACGCCCCAAAGAAGTACATGTACTTCTTTGGGCGTAGGCCGTGTTGTAGCACGTTCAGACGGGCTGAAATACGGAAAGGTGTGAACCATACCAATAGAAAACAATCGGATTTTCAAGTTTGTACGTTTTGCAGAGCGTTCATAGAGCGTTGAACGCGCGACAAAAAGTAAAGGTGTGAATAGGGCCTTAACAATAAACTGAAGCTTCAAAAAATATACCTTGTGCAAAGCAACATTTTAAAGATTCTTTTAGTGTATGGCCAGCTTAAAGAAAAACTCCTGGCAAAACTTTTCTTAATCCTTGCAGTGGGGTTACCCCTGCACTGCAAGGATTAACTGCTCGTTTTTGTCTAGGTGCTAAAAAAAGCGTTATACTCACCCGAACCACGGAGCTGGCTTGCTTTTTCATGTGTCCTTCCAGCCTTATTCCCCCTCTTCTGGAGCTATTTAAGGTCCCGTAAATCATGATGTTCTAGACACTGTGTATAGATGGGAGGACGTTGAGGAACATTTCAATGCTGCAGCGTAGGAGACAGGCTTTAGACACCGGAGAAGCAAGTTGCCGGCTCAGAGGTTCGGGTGAGTATAAAAAATATTTTTGCACGTAGAAAAAAACAAGCAGTTAACCCTTGCAGGGTGGGGGTAGCCCCACTGCAAGGGTTAATAAAAATTTTGCCCAGAGTTCTTCTTTAGGACTACTGATCAGGAAGCAGTAAGCATGGTTACCAATACTGTGATCACTATAACAGTCAATCACAGTGATCACACGCAGACTGAAAATTTGTTTACAGAAAACATTTCTCAAGCCTGCATGTAGCACAGTATCTTTCCTTTCTGTGCACTTTATATACACAGATAAAGGACTACCGTTTCAGAAGGTGAATTAAGTGCATGATAATAAAAAAATTAAAAGTTAAAAAGTTTGATTAAAATATTCTGTGTAAAATAACCACAATTAAGGCAAGGAATTTATTAAACAGTTTACCAAATAAAAACTTTATATATCCTTAAAGCAGAACAATGGCCTCCTATTAAAAAAATATGTACTGCAGCGCTTCATTATAAATCCATCTGTAATTACAGTTTTATTTTGTCCCATTGAAAAGTCCCACAAATACCTTCTGATTCACCTAATACAGCTTCCTGTGACAGAGTGTCAACAATGATGCCTTGTTCCTGAATTCAGAGCAGAGTTACCACTCTCATGTAGGCTGTGCCTGGTTGCACTAGTGGGGTGAGGAAATGTTGCAGGGGGTATTACTATCGGCATTGGCATTGCTGATTCACAAGCCTGTAACTTATCAGTCAGTACCTGGCCAAACCTAGTCCTGCTTACTGCTTTTTGGATTGACAGCAATGAAAACCTCCCACTGTGATCTGCAGTGTCTGGGAGGGTGATCATGTGACACATAAATGAAGGAGAATCAGGGAAGATAAAAGCTGTTTTTTGTTTACTTTATGAGACTTGTGCAACACATAGTAATTGTATTTAGTACTTGTATATACTGTCATCCAGGAGCCTTTAGTTGTACTATGTAAGTAAAATTTTCTTTAGGCAAATTAGTCATAGCATTATTGTCAAGTTAAACAACTCATACTGAAGCTGCTAAATTTATTCAGGCAATAAAGGGTTAAATATGCCTGCTTATAGTGCAGTCTATGGCTGATATTATGGAGGCCCTTTCAGCTCTTTATTTCACCTTAAAAAATATCTAAACCCAAGAAAACAAATGTTATATATTGGAGCTTAGATGTGGTGGTTGCATTAGCCAAGTACAGAAAAATGCTTACTGATTCTGTCAGGTGTCCTTGTAACTTCCTTTGGACTAAACTGAGATCTTAAACAATGTTATCAGCTTTCTCAGCTATCTCCTGTGAACTACAAAGCAACATCCCCCTTTGTAATGGAAAGAAGGACTGTGTTTGTAGTCCAAATCAGGAGAGCAGCCTAAAGTGACAATGCTGTTCCTCCACAGCTACAGTGCAGTGAGTAAACATTGGGGTCTATCCACTAAGCTGCCGCAGGCAGCCGAGTGAATGACCGACCTGAAGTGAAGTGAGCCGAACACTGTTCGGCTATTCACTTCAGGCTGGTACGACTGATTTCAGCTGTATATAGACTGAAATCAGCCGTACAACGGCTTGCTTCACATGGCTTCGGGTCGGCCGAACATGCTGTGTGGAGCTAGCAATTACAGCTAGCTCTGCCCAACAGTTTTCTATTGTCCGGCGGTTCTGCTGCCGTAAAAAAAGCAGAATGCTAGTTTACTATTGGCTATTACTAATTAAAATAGCCAATAGGAATCTAGCAATGCATTCCAATGGGCAAAAATTATTATTTATTTTTCTCTATTCTGACAAGGCTCCGTGTCAGAATAAAAAAAAAAGAAACAGCCCTGTTTCTCTCCTTGGCGGCCGGGAGATCGGCTCGACTGAGCCGCCTGGCCACGTTCAGGAGCCGTACGGGCTATAGTGAATAGCCCGTACAGCACCCCTTTGGTTCTACTGAACCGAAGGGGTCCTGGGGCCGAAGCTAACCGAAGGATTGGGCGAAGCTACGGCTAGATCCTTCGGCAGCTTCGTGAATAGACCCCATTGTCACCTTAGGACAGGAAGTGTGTTACATGCATGCTCCCCAGGAGAAAATACAGAAAAGCCTAAAAAAAAACAATTAATGCAGTCACCACATCAATGGAATGGTAGGCTGCTATATTATGTTTTTGGGTGTAAATATGCTTTGATTGTGATGCACTGATAGGTCCAGGACATCAGAAAGGTAATAAATGTTCACATGTATGTACTATATTATGTAGCTGTGTATTTAAGTGTATGTCTAGAGTTCACCTTGAATTTAGAAGTCATGGTTAGTATTCATATTTAATAGAAATCGAGTCTTACATGCAGAAAAAAAAAAGATTTTATAGAGCAGCAGCTCAGATGTGAAAATGAGAGACATTTCCAGGAAGCCATTTCAAAAGCTCTGATTATCCATGGAAACCACGGACAATTGGCAGCTATGAAAGCTCTGCTTTTATGTCCATGCAAAACCATTAAGTTTATGGCAAAATAATGCCCCCCTTTTTGAACACAACTTTTTCTTTCATAGTTGTCTGTTATTGTTTGCAGCTGTGCTTGGATTTCTGATTACTGTCTTTGTAACAAAGGGGCTGCAAACATTATAATCAGTGCAAGGAGCTTGCTCTAAAATTATGTGTTAAAGCAACAATTTGATTGTGTTTATAATGTGCATATTTATACCATGTGCTTCAGTGAGCATTGCAATCTGAAACGAAAACAAGAAAAATTAGTATTTTTCCATTTACACATCAAATAATATCCTTAACTTTATCCAGCACTGTCAATCATAGATATCAGTTGTCATTTATGTTGCATGTGTGCTGTGTATTGAAAACCCCATTGCAATTATACACGACTGCAAATACCGTATATACTCGAGTATAAGCCGTCCCGAATATAAGCCGAGGTACCTAATTTAAAAAAAAAAAATGGGAAAAATATTTACCCGAATATAAGCCGAGGGTGGGAAATGAGGCAGCTAATGGTAGATAGATACCAATAAAATTACATTAATATTTATTTAAAAGAAAAATAACCTAATAGTCAACTATTTGCATGTCTAGCTTTATACTGACATCGGTCCCTTGTCTTGCCTAACTCTGTATTGACTTGAGTCATTTACCTAAACAGTATCTTGCATTGCTCAGCTGTACACTGGTTTACCCACTTGCTTGGCTCAGCTTTCTATTGTTTTTAGACGCCTCGCCTGTCCAGCTCGATAGGAATGCCTGTCTTTCATCTGGCTCAGTACAATAGTGATTTTAAATGACAGGCTTGGGCAACACAGCTTTCTTAACAATAAACTGCAGCTTTAAAAAATATATATTTTGAGCAAAGCAACATTTCTTTAGAAATAAGATAACTAGATAAAGGATAACGCCTTTTTCATTCATTAATATGTACCTTCCTCACTACAGTCAAGCAATACTAAGCTAATGGTTTTCAGCAGTATATGGTTTTGAAAGACACAATATTCTTGTTTAAATTCTTGAAGCATTTAAAAAGGCTTGTTGCACATGCTCCTATGCTGACTTCATTGCTTCTGGCTGCATGGTGCACCTTCTAACTTATCACAAAACACAACTTTATCTCAGAGGATTACTTTACAAAGATCTCTTTAGTTGCCAAACACTGTTGTTCATTATCCAAGCTTTGTATAGCAATCTTATACTAAAAAGAAACATTTGAAATGGTTTTAGATATTCAGTTGAATGTGATCTGCTTAATGTGACTAATCTTATCAAAGGATGTTAATGTTTTAAAATCCTTGTGTCTAGGATTCTAGTTTGTGAGGCAGTGATAGAAAAGGTCATGGAATAGCTGACAGAAGTGTTTGAGGGAAGATATACATATCTCTTGGTGTTATCTTGCGTGTTATTGACTTCAGAAAAACAGCTTATGTGCACAAAATCCTTTCTTAAAAAGACCCTGCCACCATATTTTTGTCTTTAAAAAAGCACCCTGCAAAAATTCATTAAAATATATTCAGATCCAGAATCAAAAATGTAATATATTGTAGCTTACCAGTCCTTAGATGTGGTGGCTGCAATAGTTTTCTTTTTTTCAAATTGTTTCCTTTATTTTGACCTGGTGGAGATCCTGCAAGTAACACCCTTTCCCCTCTTGGGTAACAACATTCACCTTTTGCTCTCCTCTTCTCTATATCATAGATGGAAGAGGTTCTGTAGTCCCCTGAGATAACTAGGAACACTGTAACTAAAATGAATACAGCACAGACAGAGGACACAGAATGATTTCTGCCAAATCAAGATCTGCATACAGCCTAAAGTTAAACTTAACACAGGAGTTAAATCTTAAAAATACATTCAAGTATCTTAACCTATTAACATAAATGTATCTTATTTGTGTATCACTTCATCAAATCATCTCTGAATTGGTGCTGACACTGTCCTTCCTTCTGATTAGCCATCACTCCAAACTCACTCCCGTGGCAGACTACAATCTCACATTTAGTTTGCCAATTTATATTGACATTGTAGTCCATCCCGGGAGTAAGCTTGGTGTGATGGCTACTTTACAACACACATAGGGATCATGGGGAACAAAAGTAGCCACCCTCCAGAAGGAAGGACAGTGTCAGCACCAATTCAGAGATGATTTGAGGATTTAAATTTCTAAGATTTAACTCCTGAGTTTAGTGTCACTTTAAGGGCCCCTTCACACCAGATGCAGTGCGTTCCGGCCTGATTCTGGCCAGAAGGCACTGCCTCGCATTGCGGCCGGCTCACTGTTTTGTTGGGCAGGAGGGGGCGTGGCGGGCCATTGAAGTGACTGGCACCGTAGCCACGCCCTCTGGCTGCAATACAATTGGCTGCACGGGATAGCAAGGCACATTATGCCTGCGGTCTGGTGCAATCAAAATGCTGCAAGCACTATTTTGATCGCACCGGACCGCAGGCATAATGTGCCTTGCGATCCCGTGCACCCCTCCTGCCCCCTGCAGTGCGTTCTGGTCAGAATTGGGCTGGAACGCACTGCATCTGGTCTGCATCTGCTGGACTAAAGTGAGTAGCTCATCACAGGCTCCAGTGCAAAATCCCCAGGATGCAGATCCATCTCATTGGACTCCAGCAGATGAGTCGAAAAAAGATAATAAATTACTACATTTTGGACTGCAGCAACGTTCCTTGTTTATTATATAGTATATGGGGTAATCAATTACATGTTTCACACTGAAAAGTACTTTTTGAAAGAGCGCTTATAAAAGTGCTTTCCAATGTAAAACATGTCATAGGTGACCCCTGCCACTATATAATAAACAAGAAAAGTTGCTGCAGGCCACAGTGCAGTAATTTGTTTCCTTTTCTCACTGATTAGCTGCAGCAGTGCAACAAGCTGGATTAGCAACCAAGGATTTTGCAGTTCCTTTTCTCATTTCCTCTTAAAGTTCATTGTTAGGGTTTACATATTTTGTAATACTTACCTGTCCAGCAGGCAGTAACTCCTCTCAGTTAAATCGCTGAGGGATTGTCCATACCCCGCACACTTCTTGATCCCCTGCTACATGCTGTGGTGCCACCTGCTGGTTATTATGCCACTACTGTGTCCTATAGTCCTATGGCAGGTGGGCGGAACCACAGACAGGCTATATTTAAATAGCTTTTAAGTATGATGAAATTTACATCTGGCAAGGTCTACCTCAGGGGTGCCCATTAGGTCGATCGCAATCTACCAGTCGATCGTGTAGTGATCACTGGTAGATCGCGATGTCCTGTCCTCCCGCCGTGGGGCTTCTCCTCTGGATCCCCCATCTGTATGCAGCGGGGATCCGAGAAGTGAAAGAAGCACTTCAGCCGCGGGGCAGCGGAGGAGGAGGAAGCCGCTGCCACAGAACTAAGGTTGAGCGGTGAGGAGAGAGAGACGCTCGGCCAGGATCTGACAGCCGGAGCCTCTCTCTCTCTCTCAAACTGGAACGCAGGCACATCCGGGTGCAGGTGATCGCACTGTGGGTGGGGGGCATGGCTGCGGTGCCATTGACTTTAATACAACCCCACATGCCCTCCCACCCCTGAACGCAGGGAGTTGGCCAGCTTGCATTCCAGTGCGTCCTAGAGGCCCCACGCACTGTGGTGCGAGGGGCCTGGCTGCAGTGCCATTGACTTCAATGCACCGCCACGCACAGAAAAAATTGTGGCCGCTCCTGGTCTACATGAATAGCTGCAACTGGAGTCTAAGGGACATCTGCCATGTTGACTTTTCGTTCTAAAAAATGCTAGTTGTCAAGCTGATAGTATGGCTTTATAAAATACTTACAAGGAGATCTGTCTTCTTTTCAACTTGATATACTGCATGTTTTTTTTGTTGGCCATCAACTCAGAACTATTGAAGTCAAGTGCTGCCATGCAACCAGCTTTTTCTCCCTGCAATGGCAGCCTTCACAGTTCTTTGCAAACAAGTCATTTTAAGTGACCCTTATGTTCCTCAAACATGGCATAGCTTTCAAAGTCTGCTCCATTATCTGCTGTCAAGGAAACTAAAATCCACTCTGGATGTAGTGCCTTGTCCAGCACAGGATGAAATAAAAACAATGTTGAAGCTCCCCAGGTCATCATCAACAAAGTCCTCGAGAAAATAAGACTCAAATAGCAACATGGAATATCAAAGGAATTACAGGAGTGAGAAACAAGAAGATTATTTGCAAAGAGATGGACAGACTGAAGATTGACATAATGGGACTGTCATAAACATATGTTAAAGAGAAAAACGAATACATCCTATGCCCGACCAAAAGAAATGGAAGAACAAACAAAAAGATAACATCAAAAGCAGACTGCAAAGGATGAAACGATGTGGTTTTCATGATAGGTGAAGCTCATACCACATGTGCATAAAGTGGTAAAAAATAATCACTCTGTAATTTAAAAATGCATACATCTTGATAATTACACCATAGTTATAATGCAGGTATACATACCTGATATATCATCAAAAAGATGATCTTATATGAGAAACTGTGACAGAATGATGGAAAGAACAGACATGTAATTGTGATGGGTGATTTCAACGCTCGGATTGGCAGTAATAAAATGGATGGTATACGTGAACCCTAACAAAGCAACAAAATCAACAGAATTGGAGGAATGTTGATTGAATTTTGCAAAGAAAAATGATTTATCTTAAAAAACATGTAAAAAAAATCAATATAGAAAAAATGATCCATCACTGGAAGGGTGACCATAGAAAAGGGAAAAACTTGCTAGACTACATAGCCAACAAAAAGTATAGCAGCACGATCTCAAAATGCAAAGTGATAGTAATACCAGCAAGGCTAGAGGTAAACATGAACAGAGCAAAATAAACTCCAAGGACTCGAAGATCAAAATAAGATCAGAGAACTTACAAGATAAATAAGAAAAATTTGTTGACAAGAAAAACAGAAATAAATAAATGATAGATGCGATTATTTACACAAATTAGAAGAGAGAAATGAAACAAGGAAACTATAGGTGGAAGTAAAGGAACTAGCACCAAAGCCACAATTTAACAATGGAAATGGAATTGAGAAAAAATTGGAAAGGTATTAACCCCAAAGAGTGGGATACACATGGGATGGAAAGAATACATGGAAGAACTATAAGGAAGTGGAAGACCCAGAAAGGATGCCTCACAACATGAGGCTGTAGAGATAAAAAATTATGAGATAATGAAAACAATACAAAGCTAAGTAAAAACAAGGCCACTGGCTTTGATGAAATACCAATTGGCCATGGTAAAAGAGCAGCAAATAAAGTAAAAGAAGAGTTTGCTCAAATCATAAGAAGCATTTACAAAGGTGGAAAAATTACTGAAGAATGGCTACAGACTATTTTCAAAGCAATCCCAAAGTAAAACCTCAAAAGGTAAACAGTATCGGACAATAGCCTGCATAACACAATGATGAAGGTTTTATCAAAGTCATCTACATGTATAAATACAGAATTCCAAAACTGACCCACTGCAATACGGCCTCTTACCAAAAGTCGGCATCATTGAGAGCATCATCACTTGGAAATCCCCGCTGGCAAATTGGATCAACAAGCAACTGGAAACATATCTATGCTTCATTTACTTTGTCAAATAATTTGATCGAGTCAAGCATGACATCCTCATAGAAGCACTATGAGGATGTCACAAAGGTGTGCATGTGAAAAAGATGTCAATCTCATAGCCACTGCCCATAACAAACAGCAACTGTTTATGAATATAGATATCAAACGCGAACATGCAATAACAGTAGAAAGGGGTGTGCACCAATGTGATCTCTCTCTACTGCAGTTTAATACCTATACAGATGAAGCTTTTCAAGGTATTTGCGGAAGTGTTGGAATTCCAGCATATGAATTCAAAACCTTACAGAAAATAAGCGATGCAGATGATATGGTTTTGCTTGCAGAATATGAGGGAGACAGCTAACTTGATGGCCAACTCCAGGCTAAAAAAAAACCTCCCTCTCCACCCCTCATATTGATCACTGGGCTGAAACAAAACTTTTCTAAATCACCCTGTTTACTTACCTTAAAGAGGAACTTCACCCTTAATCTTTAAATGACAAGAAAGGAACCTTTAGAAATGTTTGGCAATGGCAATGTACAGCCAAATACTTAGAGATAATTGCAGACTTTTTATTCTTTGCATACCTTAGTTTTCTTTTCCTCCCCATTCTTCTCACAGTGGACATTTTTACCAAGGGCAGATGAATCCATCTCTCTTTACTTACTGGAACTCTGGATCTGCCTCCTGGAACATGTGACAGTGCACATCATCTCAGGGGGCAAAAATGCCTTTCCAATGAGATCTCAAAAGATTTTGTAATTTATAGATAGGACTTCCCAACAATGCACTGGTGATGTAACCTTCCCAGGATGCATCTGTGAGGCCAGGATTACATCACCAATGCTAAAGAGTACAAGGAAGTTGAAAAACGGTTATTATAAGTAAAAAGAACATTTTTGTTTAGCTAATTTATGTAACATTATTTCATTTCAGCATGTGGAGCTGCATAATTTTTAATGAAAGAGGGTAAAGGCCTGCTTTAAGCGACGGTCACATGATCCTCCAGCACTGGGTCCTTCCCCTTTTTGTTTACTTCCTTCTGGGCTCCTTCTTTTGAGTGTCCACATCACTACTTGCTTGATGTCGACAATTCTGGCTGTCCACCAGAGGGGTCCTCTCAGCTGCTCTGCTTTTTTGGTTGTGGCACCTGACTCCATAATTGGAATCCCACTGTATGAATGGGGAAAGGTTTACAAATATTCTAAATACAAATTAAAGCATGGCAGCAATCATAAATAGAAATAGAAAGAGAAAAGAAAATGAAGATTAGCGTAAAAAGAGCATTGCGGTAAAGAATAGCCAAGTGGGAGATTAAACTAGTATGATACAGCAATAGAACATGACGTGTAATGTAATATACATTTAACTTATAACATCATTACTGATGATAATAATAATAATATTTCCATCAGCATGTTAGGGTATTTTTGCCTGCAAGTATGATTTTAACTTTTTTGAGTTGGGGAGACTGGTGAGCTAAAATATGACTCTCATATTAAATACTATACTAGATCTGTCTGTATACTAATACATGTTTTTTTCTTGCCTTTTTATTATAAAAGGCACACTGACCTACACACAACCCGGCTCCGGGCTTATATAAAAAAAATGTAGTAACCCATAAAACCAGATTACACCTTTCATCAGCTCAGCCAGAACAATGAAGGGTTATGGATAATAATTGGTCTGGATTATTGCACGTACCACATTGACCTTTGCGTTAGTAGAAAAACAAACACATTAATTAGGCACTGATGAAATACACCTTTCCTGAGAGAAACATGGGGGCTGCTGTTGCTGACCGCTCACTCTGCAAATGGTAGTTGCCTGACTAACCCCCCCAAAAAGTAATCAATATGGAATACTTACTCTGACGTTTCCTGCAAACTTTTAGGTCAGCGACACAAAAAAACACTAAAGTCTGATGGTCAACATAACAGCCAAGCAATGAGCATTTTTAGAAAGAGGTCAGCAATTGCAACCTTCATATTTCTCTTGGGAAAGGCTTACTTTAAAGTTAAACTTATTGTTTTAATTTCCCTCCTGGTATTTTACTTACCTGCTTTGATCCAGTGAGAAATAAAAAAACATGTCACAATCTCCTGCACATGCTCTGTGCAAGCAATCTCTACTCAAACCCATGGAGAGCTCATACTTCAGATTCCTGTTGGAGTACTACACCTCTAAAGCTCGCAATGGACCTTAGATCACATTCAAATTACAATTTTTGGTAGCTCATGCAATACATTAGAGCATTTAGGGAAGTGTTCACTTTCCTGCTCTCCTTGTTCATTAAAGGAGAACTATGGGGTCAGTGTTTTTCACCATAGTTCTCCTTAGGGTAACGGGAGGACACAAACTAGTGTCCTCCCGTTACCCTAAGCTCAGTATACCGCGAGCTACAGCTCGTGGTATACTGAGACGCCGCAGCCGGAGCGGATCCCGAATTAGATGACGGGATCCGCCCAGCTGTCACGGCAGAGAGCCGTGACAGGATCGAGAGGTGAGCGAACCTGGTATGTGTTCGCTCACCTACCGATCTACTGAGCCGACCTGTGACAGTCTCATTGTCACGGGTCGGCTAGAACTATGAGGTGAGTGGAAATCACTCATGTCATAGTTCTCCTTTAAGCAAGCTCTGTGGCATTTATCAGGAATGATGTTGCAGCCCTTATACTTTTTAGAGCTTCTTTTGAGTTGGGCCTCCCACATGTCCTAGAACCCTCCTATAAAGGCTCATTGACACATACTGTATGTGGGTAGGTTTTAAGGTACATTAACTCACATTTCATTGCTTTGGCTCCTTCATTTCTAATGGGATCAGCACAGCAAAATGCACACCCAACAAAACGTTTTAGTTCTTTATTGCATGCACTATTTTCAAATGTTTGTGGCTATGTCAGAGATTATGAGGTTTATTTACTAATTGCAAATAGGCTGTTCACTTAGCTTTGTGAATGTGATAACATTTCACTATGGAACCACCAAATCATGTCCAAGGAGAACAAAAAAAACCAAAATAGTATTTTTTGCTTACACTTGATTGGATGATGGAAGTCAGCAGAGCTTCACCTTATACACTAAACTAAGGGGAAACTTACTGCCTTTGTAAAGTGCAAATTACCTTGAAAAGTAAAAAAGCCTATTTTCCTTTTTTAAATCAACCCAATGTCTCGGAGCTCCTGTGTGTCAAGTGGGTTAATATGCTAAATGCAGTATCTTTGCATAAAGTTGCAATTGTACTTACCGATGCTGCTGTCCGCCCATTAGAGGCTAGTGCTACTCCTACTCCCAATATGCATGATATTTAAAGAAGAACTCCAAGGAAACATTTTAATAATCCTTGAAGTAGGGCTACCCAGTATGGTTAACTGCTCATTTCTGTCTCTGTAAAAAAAAAAAGTTATACTCACACGATGCTCTGAGCCAGCTTGTTCTTAGACTGGTCCTTTCAGCCTCTCTCCCCCCGCTCTGCAGCAGTCTAAGGTCCCATAAATCATCACATCTATACACTGTGTATAGATGTGAGGACACTGAGGAACATTTTCAATGCTGCAGCATAAGAGGAGACAGGCTGGAGGAAGCGCTGTCACAGCCAGCCAGCTTGGAGCTTCAGGTGAGTATAACTTTGTCAATTTAGCACCTAAACAAAAATGAGCACTTAGCCCTTGCAGTGTGGATATAGTCCCACTGTAAAGGGTTAAGAAAAGGTTCTTTCAATTCAAGATTAATATTGAATATTCTATTGATGTATGGGAGAGGGGTGTTGAACAAATTATCTGCCTCGTGTGCCAACATGTGCTAACGTGACTTTGTATCAAAATAGCATCTGATGATCATAAAACACACAATGCTGCAGTTAATTAGTACACGTTGTACCTCCATGTGAATGCATGGTAATTCAGAATAACAGTTGACAGCTACAAGTCATCCAGGATTGGTACGGTGTACTTTGTCATGCAGTTGCTTACTGAAAACAGAAGAGGTCTTAATGTGGATTTGTATCCTTGAAAAATTTAAAAATATCTCTTTCACACAAATATTCAGTATAGAAACAATGATTCAAAACCTGTATGTACATAACAGACAGATGAAAAGGAGGAAATGTATTTCTGTTAAGGAAAACTTTGCAATCCAATTTGTGGCTGAACAGTCCATGGTCTGTTCTGTTTCTCTAGTACAGGTCGGTTTTAGAAGACAAACAGATCCATGCACATATAAAGCATTCTTACTGCTCTTTGAAATTCATTACTAAGGCTCCACATGATTTTACTGTATATCCAGTAAGAACAAATGGCAATAATACTACAGGAAGTACAGGAATACTACAGAAATAATCTTAAGTGGGTTTTCCCGAATAACTAAAAGGAAAAATAAAATGTATTCAGGCCAAAAGTGCCAGTCAAATCCCTTTTTTTACTTTATTTAGTACAGAATATATTAGCTGACTTGATCATGTAAACATTTTGCTTCTTAATAATTGTCTGGGAGAATTATGACTTTATTTAATGAGGAACAAGGATAACCAGTACACATTTAAGTTCTGCTATAAGATCGAGGCAAGAGTTGGATATCCAGAAACCACACCAAAAATGTGAAGGGACGTTGATGTAATAAGGCGCCGTAGTTTGAAGAGTGCTCCGAGGCACCATCTTCATTGACATTGACAGTTAGGGACAGTTGTGTCTAGTGTTTTTACTTCAGAAAAAAGCTGAGATCTCCTGAAAGGATTCATTCTAATGGCAAGTGACAAGCTGGCTTCACAATTCCAATTAAAGGTAACCTCCGACTTTGTTAAAAACTGATATAATTCTTATTCAAGCCATTTTGTAATGTAATGTTATTACCGATTACTTTTCATTTCACTCTGCAGCCAGACATGTATTTCCACAACTTTTATAAAAATAAAATCTACCTTCCTTGCAACCATGGCAACAAGGAAGCAATATGTAGACAAGAGTTCCAGGAATTCAAAACCCTCTAAGTCTGCTCTGTGAAACTGGAGAAAATTAAGATGGACAATATCCTGCAATAACCTCATTTGCAACAATCTGAAATAATTTTTAGGAAATGGGGTGCTCACGTGTTGTTAAGTCCTAAAGGTAAGCTTCAGTTATGCTGAAATAATATTGATTTAGAATATTTAACTGCAACACTGCCTTGTAATTCAAAGTGGACCTTGTGGCAAAAAACATACACAGCTCATATCTGACGGAATAAGTCTAAAACAAATACATTTAGCTTCATGACTGATCAGTAAAGCAATACCTGGAGCCATTCTGAAATTTCTGTAAAAACTATAAAATGTGTGTGTGTGTGTGTGTGTGGGGGGGGGGGG
>NW_017306788.1:721133-757016 GCF_000935625.1 Nanorana parkeri
ATAACTATAATATATAATATTAAAAAATATACACGCAGGCTGACCAAAAAAAAATACCAGATCCTTCCATCCACGCTAAACAGTGTGGATGGAATAATCTCCCACTGAGCTATTGGATTCTGACAGCAGTGGGTGCGCCGTTGTTAGAATACCCGAGCAGTCATGGCAGCTGACTGGCTGCCGTCACTGTTCACACAAACATTTTTCAGCTGGGCCTGATTGAAGTGTGCTGGAGGGAAGAATGCCAACAGGGCCACCCACTAAACAGATTTTGGCCAGTTCATCTGGAACCGACCAAAATTTAGGTACAAATCTATTTTGTAATGCATATACTGTACTGGAAGTATATCCACTTTAAAGAATACTCTGCATAATGCAAAACATTTTCTTGCCTAAAAAGTTTTTATAAACTGCAATTGTTTTAACTGAGTGGGTTTTGCAAATGGTTTAAAAATAAATTCCGAAGGTAAATATGCGAGTAGAATAAGGTAGATGGATGGTTTTCAGCACCAACACATTACTTTCAGTTCCTCTTTTGCTTGTCTTTTGGAAACACATTATCTGGAAGACAATAGGGAACAGCAGTTAGCAGCACATGTTCCCCAGAATTCCTGTGTTGAACTTGGTATTTCAAAGATTAGTAATTACACTGTAGGCAAAGGAGTACAACGTGCAATTTGTATGTTTGCACTTAAATTTGCTTAAAAGGAGTAGATAATGGGCAGACAGATTACACCGAAGATTAAATAGATCAAGTCAGTGCAATAAAGAAGGACTTGTTTAAGATTATACATATGGGATGGCTGAAACACTAAGCCACCTATATTAAATGTAAAGTCCTTTCATGGGTAGTTTATTTACTGTTTACCTGTACAGGAAATCACTAAAGGATTTAAAGGGCATTAAAGCAGACCGTTGATCAAATGTTTACTAGGAGCTATATTAACAGTTTTCCTGCTGAGATTGATATATAAATATTAACTGAACAGTTAAAAATACCTACCATTGGAGCCTGAAGAAAGTTTTTTAGGCTCCACCAGTGCTACTCACATAACCAAAAGCCTAGGCTGTTACATGATCTATTTACTCCTACATGGTCTGTTATACGATCTATGTTCTGTTACATGATCTATCAATAGGTTTTTTTTTTATATGTGAGTAGCACTGGAGGGAGCTTAAAGAGGAACTTTACCCATATCTTCAAAATAACAACAAACACACCTTTGGAAATGTTTAGTAATAACAATCTACAAACACATACTTCTAGATAATTGCCGGATTTGCATGTTCTGCATACCTTATTTTTCTTTTCTTCTAACAGTGGCCATTTTAACAAAGGGCAGGTTACTAGATCTCCCTTTACTTCCTGGAGCTCTGGCACATGTGACTAGGATGTATAACTATGCACATCATCTCAGGGCAGGAAAATGCCTTTCCCTGAGATTGCAGATGAGATTTCCCAGAAATGCAATGCAGATGTAACCTTCCCAGCATTCATCGCTTGGGCACAGGCTGCAATTCTAACTTACAAGAAATTGTAAGTAAAATAAAAATGATTTCATATCATCATGCAGAGCTGTATGCTGATGTGGTTTTTAGTCAAAGGGGGTAAAGGTCCACTTTAAAAAAATCAAGCTATACTTATGCGATCCTCCGAGACGGCCTGCTGTGACAGCTCTCCCCCCAGCATATTCCCTAATACTCTGCAGCATTGGAATGTTCCTGAACATCTCCATGTTCCATACACGGTGTATAGAATGTGATGATTTAAGGAACCTTAGACCACTGCAGTGGAGGGGGAGAGAGGCTCCAGGGACCGGTCTAAGAGCAATCTGGCTTGGAGGATCAGGTGAGTATAACTTTTTTATTTTCCTCCCTAGACACAAACAAACACATCACCTTTGCAGTGTGGGAGTGGCCCTGCTGCAAGGGTTAATTATAATTTTCGTGGAGTTCTTCTTTAACATAGCATTGAAGCTGAATTCTAGGCAAAACAGCTAAATCCGCAGATTAAATTCAGATTTGACACTCGTTTAACCTAGAAAATAAATATATGAATATTGACAACTCACAGGAGTGTGGGGATACAACAAATAAATATGCTACAAAATAAGAAATATTATATTTAACCCATAGAGACTGACCCCTTCGAATTAAATATAAAACTAATAAAGGTTTGTCAGTCATCATGGCAGAAGGCAAAACAGTATTTAAATTAGGAAATATTTATTTAGTAATCCTTAACAAATACACACACACAAATATTTACCTATATTAATGTGTAAACACTATGGGGGGAATTCAATACAGGCTTTGTGACACTTTTCTGGCTGTATGAACCTTTAAAAGGTCCTGACCCAAATTAAAAAAAGCCCAGTGGCCAGTTTTGGTAGCTCTATCAATACACGCGCCAAATTCAGGAAGTTCTTCATAGCGTCACTTTTACAAAGTGGTGTTTTGGCTGTACTAAAATAAATAAAAATGACCTCTAGTTCATAGCTAATGAAACAGGAGGTAATGAAGACTAACTCTAAACTGGTGTACAGAGACAGGCAAAGTGCCTATTTGTGCATGTTTGCCTGAGCTACCTCCTCTCCTCCCCACCTGTCACTGGTTGTTAAGTGGCTGTGGGATTTTGTGAGCTGCACGGTGTGGACATTCTGGCCTCCGCGTGCTTGCTGTTCGCAATGGGTAAATGAATCTGGGGCAAGCACCGGCAGATGCACCACAGAGTTCTAAAGAGTTTCGTAGACACTCTATACATTTCAGGGTTTATTTCCTCAATAAATCATGGCCAGCCAACCAGATACATCATCATACAATACAATCTTATCTGAAAAAACTACACTAGAGTAAAAAATTTTATTCGTCCACATGCAAATTAATATAGAGTATATGGACATTATATGACATTAGCATGGATGGTTTATAGCCCATAAAATTCCTTCATATAAAATGGAACTGCTCCAGTATATAAATTGTAATCCACAAAAAAGGAAAGTCAAACAAATTCACATTTCATGCAGAGGCTGCACACTAATAGCAGGTAGCTATATAATAAATAGCACTGTAGAATATCACTGTCAGTATAAATAAATGTGATCCCTTGTCCAAGCAGCTAACAAGTAAAAGTGAAACTCCCAAGAAAGCAGGCAGTTCTTCAGTAAGTCAAAAAAGGAGCTCTCTTAATCCCCATTCACACATAGGCGTTTTGTCACTCAAAGCTAAGCGCGACAAAACGCTCAAAACAAAGAACCCCATTCATTTGTCTTGAGCATGACAAAACACTCAAGACAAGGAATACCATTCATTTCTATGGCCCCTGTTCACACCTGGCCATTTTGTTGCAAGCAGAAAAACGCCTGTTGCTGGAAAACGTACATGAGCTACTTTTTTGGCAGATTACAGTGCTTTTTGGTCCTATAGACTTCAATGGCAAATGTCTGGAAACGCACGTTTCAAGCATCTTTCTCCATTTTGTCATGCAAAGTTTCCCACTCAAGTCTATGGGAGACGCGGTACAACCACATTGCACCGTGGTGAACCCATAGAACTAAATGAAATGTCACTTGTAACATTTTTCAAATGACAAATGTCACTTGTGACATTTCAATAAAGTTCTAACAATAAAAAAAGAAACTGTGCAATGCAGCATGATCCAGCGCATCAGCACTGTCCGGGCTCACACACACCAGCAGCCGTACGGTTGAACAAGCCCTTAGGCCCCATTCACACTGAGCGACATGAAAATTGCGCGATTTTGAGCGATATTGCGCGACGAGCGATATTGAGCAACGTGTCGCGCGACATCGTGCAACTTTTTCCTATTGGGCTGTATGCAATCAGGAGCAATATCGCTCGAAATCCCTCGAAAAAAGGGTCATGTAGGAGCGACAAGCTACCAGCGACGAGCTACAAGCGATATTGAGCGATATTGAGAGGCGAGATGTGAACAGCTCCATTGAAATGGATTGGAGGAGCTACATAGAGCGATATCGCGTGGAAATATCGCGTGGAAATATTGCTCGATAAATCGCTCAGTGTGAACGGGGCCTTAGAGTGGATTATAGAGCAAAGGCATATACAGCCTGCCGGATGGCCCAGACTTGTTATGTACTGTATTTAATAAAATATTACTCTTGTCCAAAAAGCATATATAAAGAGCATACCAAGTAAATGACCTTCTCTCCTATGTTTTTTTAACATTTATATCTATTACATGTACTACCCACCTTTTGATATATTTATTACTTTTTACAACATTAAAAGAAATGATAATGTTATGTAAATAAATAATAATAAAAAAGAACATCATAAAAGAGTATGTACAAGAACTGTATTTTCAAGATAACTCCTTCACTGAAAGCTTTATAGCAGCAGATTTATAGCCGTTTATAATACAGAGCTCACTCTCAGCAGACTACAGCAAAGCACAAAACATACCATATAAAATAGCGTTGCCTAAATGTAAAGCCAAATTCTAGCTTCCTGACCACCACCCCCAAGCCTCCCTACTTCCTGGAATTCCACACAGCATGTCATTTAAAAAAAAAATCCTCTGTATACATACTTGTAGACCCAGGCCCTCATCACTTTAATCTACAGATTAATGAAACAGGGTAGATACACAAGTTAAAATGTTACTTTGCATCTTTCTATTTCACATCTGATCAGTGTTTGCAAGAGTGTTACAAGTGTTTATCAGAAGGTCTGTTTTTTGACAGCAGCAGTTATTACAGCTGCTGTATTCACACAGCAACTCCCGGCTGTGATTTTAACAGCTGGGAATTGTTGGCAAGTGCAAGCAGCAGACAGAAGAACGGCACGTACTACACACGCCCTTTTGTGTGTAGCAAGCCCATTGTCCACAACTGAATACAAATTGGTGGGGAATAGATTTATAACAAATAAAATGAATTTATTTGGAATTTTAAGTGGCCACATAATTGCTTTCTGCACTATTTTATTAAATAAGGTCAAAAGTACACAAACGATAAACCACCAGAGCACAACAGGAGGAAGGGGGATGTGCTAGACTCTGCCTCTGAACCTTCTAGCAAATGTGACATTTTTAGGATGATTGCAAGTGGATAAACAAGGTTTAGCTAAAGGAAAAATGCTGCAGGGAAGAATGTAAAGCAATCATTTCAAATACTTGTTTTTTCCTTTTACTTTTATCTGCAATTTTTGATGTTGGTAACGGTCTTTTAGGCAGAGCTATGAACTGTTTTCAGACCTGAAAACTGGAAGTTCAAGGCTGCTGAGTACGTGAGAGGCAGAAACAGCTTTGTTATTATATAATTGGTGAGAATGTGTGTATGCTTGCTGCTGTTTCTCTTAAGCTGAAAGCATTTTTGTAACTTTAAAGTGTATGTAGACTTTAACAATGAGCTTTTCTTATTTGTTCCCTTACGGCCTGTTTAATATACCATTGGAAGTATGTTCTTATATATTTTTGATAAGTGGTAAAAAATCCTGTTGATCTTGTCAAAAATTCAGAGTTGAACTGTGTTCTCTGAATACTTTCTGTGTTATCTCATATAGGCTATTTAGCCCTTCTATTTGTTATCGGGGAAGTGAGAGTGGGTAAGTAGTTTAGCAAAGACACTGGGCAGGCATGACAACACTCAGTCTACACATAGGGTTGCCACCTTTTCTTCAAGTGAAACCCGAACACTCTAGCAATGCGCAACATATATAAATAGTGCCGCCCATTCATATGTAAATATCACGGTAGAGACTATTTTTAGTTGAGGGGGCCGGTAGCCCCTATCTTAATTTTGGTTGCCCCTGTCTGCCTGTTCGGGTTTCTGCTGCCATGAAACCCGGACACAGCATTCAAAACCTGAACTGTCCGGTGAATCCTGGACAGGTGGCATCCCTATCTACAAAAGAGCTGTGCGTTTTCAGCCCACAGCAAGGTTTAAAATCTGGGTGTATTTCTGACAGGTATTTTTTTGTGTTCTGTTTCTTGTCTTTAAAACATGGGAAATGTGCATGTATTACAGAGCTGTACTGGATATGTGTTTTTTTTATTTTGCTCTGACATCCTGTTTAACTACCCCTATAAAGCCTGGGGGGGAGGGGGGGATTTAAGCTTGCTTCTAATTCATAAAGCAGTGTCTACATACTGCGGGCTGGAATCAGGTATAATTCTTTGGTTACCCTATTTCACTAGGAAGCAGCAGCCATTGTGACAACAAATGGATGTGTGCTTTATTAATGCAACAAGACATGGAACCAGGGCACACCCATTGCCTGGTAATAATAGTGGCAATCTGGCCATTTTGATTGTGTGGTGATTGATTCGATTTTGGCATTCTTTTTTGGATAGATTTATAGATCAATCTATAGTACTGCAGATACCTCTGTTATCCCCTGTTGTTCTCTTGTATGATGTTGATTATATGGGTCTTTGTGCAAATGGATGGCAGGTTTTAAATCACTAATTTCCTCATTCAAACCAGCTGAAATAATATAAGTGGAAAGAATTCCCATACTGATAACATGATGTTGAATTATTGAAATAAATGTTAATATTGTATGTATCTACTGTAGATCATTATCCTCCAGCTCTCCTGAGGAAGTGGACTGCTGTGTTCATGAAACATGCTCAGTATCCAGTATAGCGCATTATTTTATTGATTTGTAAAAGGTTCTATATTCATGACCCTGTAATGATGGGCTTCTGGGGAAGAGCTTTGGTCTTTGTATGCAATTATAGAGATATAACATTGTTTATTAGCTATTTTATATTGTCATTTTAGGTATGTCTAAATAAAAGGTTTATGAATATTAGACCTATGTTTTGAGATGAGATTGTGGTACCTAAAAAGTCCCATTATGTTTTGTTGTAGTTATGTTGGAATTGTTACACAGAATGGTTGCGCTCCCCTAAATGGGTTATACCTTTCCATATATAACGATTGGGTTTTGCTAATTGATCCACCCAACCCTAGTCAGCAGCCTCAAAGGGGTTTTGTGCTATTTCAAATGCTGATTCAATTTCTTACAATGAATGCTGCTTCTTGATGTTCAAAAGTTCTAGTTTCCTACAGTATAAGCTGCACCCCTCTCCCCAGAGCCCAGGCCCTGATTATATCCTGTTTTAGGATGGCTCCTATCACGTGCAGGGCCCTGTGGAGCCACCCTTGTGTATGCTGGTAAGCTGTGTGTTTCTCCACAAACACACAATCACAGCAAGACAAGACACTCTCCTGTTCCCCACTTGCCAGTTCCTAGCTCCCCACTCTTCCCTTTTTTAAGCTAGTAGATGGACGGCTGCTGGAGACTGCTCTGTCCCTTGTGATCTTGTACTAGAGAGGAAGTTCAGGGAAGCCGAGCTGAGAGAGTTAGACCAAGCTGTTCGGAAACATGATGACTGTAATTGCTTGGGCAAACATATATACAAATACTTTTGCTGTGCTTGATCTGGATTCATTACTGAAAAAAAGTTTCAGAGTTTAATACTACTTTAAAATAAGTGGCTGCTTGAACTTCAGAGATTATGACTCCCCTCAGCAACACCAGTAACCTCCCCCTGCATTTAGTTTTGAAGCAGGATTACCTTGCCTATTTAGAACAAAGTGGCAGGGACTCTCTTAAGCAGATCTCTTTAACCCACACACTGCAAGGGCTAAGTGCTCATTTGGTCTGGGGCTGAAAAAAAAGAAGTTATCTGAGCTGGCTGCGACAGTGCTCCATCCAACTTGTCTCCTATGTTGCAGCAATAGAATGTCTCTTGGGGTCCTCACACCCTATACATTTTGCATAGAAAGTGATGATTTATAGGGCCTTAGACCGCTGTAGCGGAGGTGGAGCGAAGCAGAAGCGACCAGTCTAAGGCCTCATTCACACCAAAACTGCATTGAAAATGCATGCGTTTTAGCCATTGCGATGCAACGCGATTTGCCGCGTTTTGGATGCGTTTTTCCCCCCTCAAAATGCAAATCTGACAATATGCTTCCTTTGTTTGCAGGCATGGTTTTATTCTTGGCTACTGTCATTCTCACCCAACGTAGGAGGAGACGTCGTTATTGGGTGCACCCCTCGCTGAGGGTCAGAGAAGCTAAGGGACAATTTTGGACCTTATATGATGATTTGAGGGCACACCCGGAAAATTTATTTTCATGCCTCCGTATGTCCATTGAAAGGTATTTATGTACTCTGTGTAGCACGGTGGATTGGTGAGTAATGCATACGGTTTACATTTTCTCACTTTTTTTTGCGTTTAGTCGTATTTTACCGTTCAGTCCGTTTCTATGCAGCTAAAATAGTGCAGGCTGTACTTTTTCTGGCTGCATCGGAACTGACAAGTCTGGTGTGAATGGAACAGCATAAACCCATAGGAAATCATTGTGTTGCGTTTTTGATGCAGCTCAAAAACGCAACGGACTGCATCTGGTGTGAATGGGCCCTTAGACCAAGCCGGCTTCGAGGATCAGGTGAGTATAACTTATTTTCCTCCTTAGACCTCCTTAGACCAAAACAAGCACTTAACCCTTGCTGTGTAGGGGTAGTCCCACTGCAAGGGTTAATAGTAATTTTCCCAGAGTTCATCTAAAGCCCACCCCTGACCCAGTTATGCTCACCTTCACAGCCCTCCAATGCTTCTTCTTCATACAGTGCAACAACTGCAAAATCCCCGGTGTGGTTTGGTTTGGAGATTACAGGGAATAATGATTTCAGCCCTGGGCCATTTGACAGTGTTTAGGCCTAGAAACTGGCTGCTAGGCCTGAGCATTGCATTTTACCAGATCACTCATGGACCTGTCAACAGAGGCTTAAAAAATATATGTACATAAGTATCTTTATTGTATCCCCAAGAACAGGGTAACCCACAGCACTTGGTATGTGTCATTTGGCTACATTTAAAATCAAATGTAATATCTATAAAATAAAACCATACCTGTTGTTTTTAATCTGCATGACATTAAGCTCTACCATTACAACGCTGTAAATACATATTTTAAAATGATGTGTCTTCACATTGCTTGTGACTGTACCATCTTTTTTTTTTTTCTCAGGTCAGCCTCTGAATTAGTTTCATGTTGTACTAACACATTGGGCAGTCACAGTGTTATAAAAAGCAGGGCATCTGGGAAGTACGTATGAGTGTTGTTGCTTTCTCTCAATAATTAAAGCTTTAAGCCTGGCATTTTTTAAAAACCGTGTGGGAGAGAAAAGTCTGAGTCATCCTATTATAATGGCAAGTGGGTTTTTCCAGAGGTTGTCATGCTGTGTGAAATACCAGGAAAGAAAGGCTCTCAGGGAGAGATTCCCATAGCACACCTCACTGCTACACCCTGCAGGCACATTCTGTGTCACATAGATGCACACTTCTATGCAGTGGCAAAGCATCTGTCTTAGAATACAAAGAATGAAAAAGAGCACTCAGAACAAAATGTGGCAATGAACAATCACGAGGTACATTAAAGGAAAGCACTAGAACTGGATACATAAACAGAAAAAAGAAAGGGGCCTGAAAAAATTAGTTAGCTACAAATAATTCAAAGCCCAACTCAAGGATCTATTACATCCACTAATCTCTTTTCTTCCACCTCTCTGCTTACTTTCCTGCACTTAACTTGTAATAATTTGAGGTACTTGAAGGAGAAAGTATTGGAAGAGTAAAATATACTCTTCCCAATACTTACAGCTGGGATAGGACACTGCAGCTGTCACATGCCGACTCTAAATACCGGGTGGGCACAGCTGGCTCTAGAGAGGCAGAGCCGGCTGTCAATCACATAGCGGGTGGATCCCAACAATATTGTCTGTATTCTTCCTGGCTGCAGCGTTGCTCTGAACTGTGAGTAGATAGAGGTCAGTAGCCAGCAATATGCTGACTTTGGGTTCGTTAGTAAATATACTCCTGTGATCTAAAATAGAAGCAAAGCCTAAAAAAGGGTTGGCTTTACTTTAAAATGACTTTTAATGTGAGAGTATAACTGCAGTCATGTTCAGCGTCCGGCTGTAGGTGAGGTTTAACAATCTATACAGCCTACCAGGAATGCCCACAGTAACCTGAGGCAGCCTAATAGCACTGACCAGGATGTGTGTCAATGACTGCCTGAGCACTCAAGAAGGGTCGGAGGACACTGGGTGTCATTTAACCAGGAAGTGAGGTGGTGACTACTGTACAAGGAGGATGGAGAGAGCAGCACCATAAAATACACACACAGGAGGGCAAAAAGATTGCAAGGATTAAAAAAAAAAAAACAGCAGTTGGGTTGAGCTTTATAGGAGACCTACTTGGGATAAAGGTTATTGGTAAACTTACATACATCTGGATTTGGTGTTGAAATTTTATTATAGAGAACATCAGCAGTGCCTTAGGTTACAAATCATTTCCCTGCAGGTGGGGTAAAGCTGGCCAACTGTTAGAATTTTGGCTGATTCACAGAAAAGGGTCGAAATGCTAACAGTGGGTGGCCATGCACTGTGAGGCACAGTCTCAATAGTAATCCTTTAACCCCCGTAGCTCTATTTTTGTCATTATTTAAGATAACAAAGGAATACATACACTTTTTTTGTGATCTATCTAGGCTTTCTTTTGGCAATATTCTCTTGAAAGGATTTTGTAATTTGAAAAGGATCTATAGACAAAAATATTTAAAAAAAATATTGTTATTTTTTTTTTTGATTGACCAGTTTATATACCAGTATATTTTATTGACCAGTTCTATAATATGTCCCATTTAAAATTACGCTAAAATTATGTTTCTGGTACAAAGCATTGTAAAATCAATTGCACATGAAAAAAGGCACTTTTTACATTTTGCACATTTTTAATGCTACACTGAAAACAATAACAGATGAAAAAATGAAAATAAAAAAAGTTTTAATATCACTGGTAAAAAAAAATAGAAATAAAAAGGTAAGGAAGGGTTTAACTAGAGATGCTTGGGGTTAACTTAAGTATTATTAAGAGGATAAATAGAAATACATTTTTAATAATAGTTAGATTCCTTTAACTCATTCATATGCAGATTATAGGTCATCCCCTTTGGTCTACATATTAATGATATAGTAATTACAATGTAACAGTACAATGTTACACTGTATTACTCAAAGTCAAATGCAGACTATCTTCAAGTGTCATTTTACACAGCAGTGACTGCATTGTGACAGCTGCCCCTATGTAATGTCAAAATCACAACCGCCATTGCCAATAATAACTTCAGGGGAACAGTGACAGGGAGAGCAAAGCAGGCCAAAGTTTTAGAGTGTACCTTCTATGCCTAAGTGGTCAATATGTCATATGCCAAAGTGTTTAATCCTGAAGTGGTTAATATGTCATATGCCAAAGTGTTTAATCCTGAAGTGGTCAATATGTCATAAACCAAAGTGTTTAATCCTTAAGTGGTTAATATGTCAGTCAAATGTGCCATGGTCAAGCAATACAGATGCATGGGATGTCAAACTGGAAGGCATATAAAATTAACAATAAACCAAAAGTTAAAATAAGACACACAGACAACAAAGCATCTTGCTTGAAGAAGGCTGTGGCATTTATTAAAGGGGTTACTAAAAATATGAATTAATAGCTATTAAATATAACTACCAACTATAGGCCTAGCGTTTGCAGCTCAGACCAGCTTAAAGAACCAATTATATAATACTTTAAAGTGGTATTAAACGTTCCTGTTTTTTTTAAGTATGTCCACTGGTAGCAAGCAGTGGAGCATGCCACAACATTTTAAAAACTTTAAAGGTGCCCCAATAATTAATAATTTAGCTGTGTCTGCTCCGCTGAAGTACACAGCATCCCGAATGGCCATGCAGGAGGATGTGTGCAGCAGGCGCATGCGCACTTGATATTACCAGAGGGGAGAGGAGGAGTGACACAATGGAAGTGAATGTATGCACGTGGGAATGTGCACGCTGGACAGACTTAGTGGGACACAGAAAGAAATAGGAATCGGCGCTAGATCAGAGAGCGGCACCAGTGCTGAGCGAACTGTTGGAAACGAGTGGTAGGAAGAAAGTGTTCGGAGCAAGAGGGATCACATAAGTAAGTACTTAAAGCAGCATTGGTGGGGCGAAGAACACTTTACTATCACTTTAAGCTGAATGACCACCCCCTACTAACAAATCCATGAGTTGATGCAGATACATGGCAGCATGCCGACTGAAATGTTTTCACAACTTAGTAATTCAAGATGCAAGCATAATCTAATTTATTGTAAATATGTCACATATCTCATAATGCCAAGGTTTCAGGGCCACACAGGGTCTCTTTCTCAAGGTGACAAAGTGACCAACTAGGAGAGGCGTCACAAGGGGGTGTGGCCAGACCTAGGTGGCACAATTAGAGGGGGTGACACCAAAATGACTGAAAGTCATTTTGGTGTCACCGTCTTTGAAAAGATGGGTACTCGGTCATGGACTGAGAGCCCGACAGCTGCATGAGAGAGGTCGGGACCTGGCGGCATACCTTATTCCCGCCGGATGAATGTCCCCTCTTCTCTTTGCTGGCGTCTATCACTAGTGCACACGACTTAATTACGTGCGTGCATAATTACGCCACATGTATGCACGATGACAAGGGCACTGGGTGACAACCGGCCTGGTGACACCGCTGCCAACTAGATTAGTTTTAGTGTCAGTGTTAGTTTAGGGGTCAGTGTATTTTATGTAGAGAATAAAAAGTGTTTATATATAGCGTCAGCATCAGATTATAAACAACAAATAATACAGATGTATGTGCTATCCCCATACAGGTTTGAAGTAGGAGAATTTATTTTGGGTTGTTTTCTGGTGGTGGGTCATGGTAATGGCAAGATATAGACAGCCTGCACTTGTAGGCAGATGGTATCTAATAGGTTAGTACCAATACAGACAATGCCTATTACAATCCTTATTAATGCCAATCAAAGGGTAAAGCTGCTACCTTACCAAGAGCCACATTTTGACTTAATCAGTCCATGCCTTTAACTCTCAAGTAATGATAAGCAATTGAGTACATCAGTAGTGCTTACAATCACAATCAGAGAACCATCATGTTAAAAGTGTCTGTAATTCTCTCTTCATCACACTGCTATACAGCCTGATTGTCACAAGCTCTCACTTTCCATTTTGTGATACTCATATTCCTTTCTCGCAGTTAATGTTGGCCATGGATATTATAGAGGAACTGGACATTCGGATCAGAACTTTTTTTTCCATTCCCATCACATAAACAGATATGCATGTAGATGCATACTGAGGAGTGCAGCAACAAAAGACACATCCAGCCCAAGCTCATCTCATGGAAACTGTTGTAATCTGGTGAAAATACTGGTAATTCGCTGCTGGGTTGGCTGGGTGTGTCTGGTGTTATCCTCAATGATATGAAAGGACACTACTCCTATCCAGCCAAAATCAACCAAATTGGACTACAATCAGCACACATCAATGGGTAACTTAACAGCTCATCAGTTGTCCTACTGATGGATAAAGAACTATGTACAATGAAAGCAGATTATAAAAGTTACACAAAGCGCCACCCCTCTGCTCCATCCAGAGACAGCCATACACTGCAGAGAGGCCCTGTTCAAATAACTATTTTTACCGTTCATGTGACATGTACTGTATTCTCCACATGTAAACCATGCTGAAAATGTGCTTGAGTCTGTTTCTGGTCACCTGCAGTATGTTGCATCTGCAAGGAAAGATGTTCATTTTGTTTTTCCTCATCACATCTCACCATTCACTACCCCTGTTTTCCGAACTAAGGGGGTTATTCACTATTGAGCCTAATGATCCAGCCGTAGCTTCGGCTGATCCTTCGGCTCTCTTCAGCCGCCGGAGCCCTACAGTTCAGTCAAACTGAAGGGCTGCTGTACGAGCTATTAACAATGCAGCGCATGTTCGGCTGACCGAAGGCAGCCGTACACAGCCGATGTATGGCTAAAATCAGCCGTACTAAACCGGAGTGAATAGCCGAACCTCGTTCGGTTCTGTTCACTTCGGCTCGGTCATTCACTCGGTTGTCTTCGGCAGCTTTGTAAATAACTTTGTAAGTGTTTAGCATCTGTGGACCAACTCCAGATTATTATGCAATTTCCCTTTACCATTTAACAACTACATTGGGATCTGTTTTCTTGAGAGATGGATAAGTGATCAGTAGTGGAAGAGAAGACTCTCCTTTGTCCTGACCACCTGTACCTCATGTTGCAGATCAATAGTTTAGATCAGCCTTTCTCAATCAGGGTGCCATGGCGCCCTGGGGCACCTTCTGCCTTTCTCAGGAATGCCTTCATATGTTTGCACAGCAACATGCCTTTCCAGAGTGCAGGCAAGGTTCTGATATGAAGACGGAAATCTGATGTTAAGAAAGGATTCTGATGTGAAAGGACGGAGTTCCTCATGTGGAGGGGAGCTTCCAGTGTGAGAAGGAGGCTTTGATGTGAAAGGAGGGGGCTCCTGATGTAAAGAGGTACTCTGATGTGAAAGGGGGGGGGGCACTGTTGTCACATGCAAACAAAGAGCCGGGACAGAGAAAGTTACAATAAATACTTCCTTTGAGGATTCGTATAATGCATAACTGGGAAGAGGGCATGAGTAATGTAAGCATTCCTCTATATTTACTAGCAAACACCTCTTCTCATGCCTGGGGCTGGGGGACCGATTGATATTGGTGTCACTGCAATCAATGCTGGTCTGTGCTGATAGGGGTCTGAATGGAGCACAATATAACTAAAGAGGCACACACCTCTCCTCATCCTTGGGCCGGACCATGGGACCGATCATCTAAGCTGTCACTGTAGCCAACAATGGGTCCCCACTAATGGAGATCTGAATAGGTCTGGCATCATTCTGTTAAGATACAAAAATATATATCTTAGCCAGTACACTCTATATGCCATGCTATACGTTCCCTATTCCACACTGCTTTATCCCATATCCAATGCTGTACGCTCTCTATGCCACACCGCCTCATTCTATATGCCATGCTGTACGTTCCCTAGTCCAGACCTCACCTGCACCAACCGTACAGGACTAGCAGTTCTAATGTGTATGTGTGTGTCTGGGTATGTGAAAACTGGGGTGTCAGATGTTTGCACAGGGGCACATTTTCCATGCTAGCCATAGGGGCAATTTAACATAGATATGCCCTTGCCTCCACCCTCCCATTTTCAGTATGATTAGGTAGCAGTCTCAGGTTTATAAAATAAACAGACACTGCCAGTTGACATTCTCCCCTGGGGGAACAGGTTTGAAATATGTTCTTCTCACTATGGTTTATCAGAGGAAAGCTAGCTCTGGTGCCCACTCTGTTCTCTCATACATAGGAAAAAATATGAATGCTCATACAAACAGAATGCTCATGTTTATGTTTGTATCTGGCCTAAGTCACATCCTCTGATGGTTGGATTGTGGCTAAAAATACAGCAGTCATTTATTGTATATGGCCAACTTAGAAGTGTAATGTGGAGTCAGAAGGGTTATTTACATGTCCATTTGGGATGGGTCCCATATTTTCTAGAAGTGTTGGGAAACCTTTCCACTTCCTCTGTTCTTTTCAAATCCTTATTTCCTCTATTGTGTAATAACTGGGAACCAGGTCTCCTTGCTTTCCAGGTTTCTCATCCTGTTCAATAACATGCACCCCTTTACCCTCTCTTAGGTTTTACAATGTGTTCATTTTGTTATCAGTGCAATGTGATGTAATGGCTGCCCTGTATTTAGCTTATAGCAATCACTGTCACTGTAGAACTCAGAAACAGCATAAAAAAACACAGGTTTCTTTTTATTTAAGTGGACCTTTGTTCAAATGATAAAAAAACAATGATAGAAGTCTTGCTGGCATGGATAAATAATGAAAAATGGAATGACTGAAGTACTGATCTTTCATGGAGATGCAGCAAGTGGGCTCCATCCTGCGTCAGTTTTGTAACCACAAGCTTAACAGTTTGGTTGAGGACCCATTCACACTTAAGCATTGCTTTGTGGTGCAATAATGCACATGCATTATTTATATGAATGAGCTACCAATGCACCACAATGGATGGAAAAATGTCATGACCTTGCAGTGCACCCCATGTACGTTACTGTCTATGCATTGTGGTTTGTTGCTTTGCATTGGACTCCACTGTGCAATACATTGGGGTGCCCGCACATAGAGCAGATGCATTGCCATGTGTTGTGGCCACAATGCACAAGTGTAAATGGGTCCTTAATAATATATTGTGAGGGGGGCAATCAGCCAGTCTGCGCTCTGATCCTTCCATTTGGTAGAGATCATGCCAACAAATACCTATGCTGTGACAGGCACAGAAGAGAAATAGAAATATGTAATTCTTCCTATTACTCTTAATTTGTCCAACCAAGTAATGTCCATTGTGCGAACGTTTGAAAATGTAGGTTATTTTCCCTTTAAAGATGGGGAAAACAGTCTCAGCACAGTGGATGTCTTCTCTCAATTTCCTATTTGTGCATATGAATGTGAGCATATGTTTTTTTTCCCCTCTCTACAGTTCTATCATGTTTCAAAAATATGTGGTGCACTTCTGTTCTGCTGGATTTCATCCTGTTACATTGGAGTCAGTGGGGAAGAAGATGATAAATACCAGATCCAGTTTAATTTCTTTGTCATCCTGTTTTCAGTTTTTCCTTTATAGTATACTACATTCAGCAAGAAAAACCAGAGAAAGAAGGATTGAAAACAGAATGGAGATTGAATGAAACTGAAGGCATTGTTTAAAAAATGACTAAATACTAATTAAATCCTGAGCAATGGAGGATTTTAAATTTGCATTTTATTTCAGTTCTTATTCCTGCTTTTTGTTTGGAAGCATAAAAGAAAGCTATTTGCATATAAAACTGATTATTCAACGTTCTACTCCATGGTGTACTCCATAAGTCTTTGTGCATTCTAGAACCCTAATTCTCAACCAGTGCTATGTGCATTTCAGGGTTACCTCTGACTGGTTCGGTTGGGGGGGTTCTGTTTTTTATAGTAAATTCATTATACTACTTTGGAATTTGAGTAAATAATATAACAAACAAAAACAGGCAAAATTAAATTTATGAAAAGAAAACTCAATGATTGTTTTGGAAATGATTGGAAATTCAAAGTGATACCAGTACCCAGGGCCGCCGTCAGGGGGGTACGGCCGATATTCAAGTAAGGGGCCACGGGCCGCGTGAGGGGCCCTTGAACCTTACATGAATATCGGCCGTCAGCCGTACAGTTGACTGGCAGTAGGTTTAGGCGGCCGCGCAGCACCGAACCAGGGGGTATTTGGTAAACAATGGATTCTATAAAGGGATTCTATATTTATTAAAGATGAGTAGCAGTGCTTCAGAACATACTGGGGCTAACAAAGGAAGTAAAAAGGGCATCTTATTTAGTCTGGCTCTGGAGATAGTTACAGAAACACCACACGTATACATACTGGTGAAGTATTTATAAATGTATTTAGTCATACAGAAGGAGATCTATCTCTTGTATCATAAAAAGTAAAAGTTCTTCTTTTAACCAGTTGACATCCGCGGTGTTAAACCCCCTTCCCATCCAGGCCATTTTTCAGTATATCTCAAAATGGCTACTTGTTGGAGCATGTAATTACTGGCACTTTCTGTTTGCATTAGGGACCTAAAGTTTTCTCCTTAACTTAAGCTGGGTATAAACATATTGTAACAAGGACACTCCACTGTAATCCAGGTAAGTCAAATCAAATGCAGTTTATTTAGGGCAAACCGAAATATATCTTGCATCAGCAGCAACATAAGACAGTTCCCTTTATATGGCTCAGTAGATTCGCTTATGAACCCTCACTCTGCTCTCTCAGCAGTGTGTCGTAGCGGTCCTAGGGTCACCGACCTTCCTGACCTCTCCCCTCGTGGGCACTCAAACACATCCCTCATGTGTCACTGGCTCTCTGTCTCCTCGGCTGTCTATGAGGTGCCTCCAGCACACACAGCCACCTGGCTCCCCTCTGACGTCTGGGTGGAGTCCTCCTGACTCCTGAACACCTCTGTTCCTCTTCCCAGCTGGAGCCCAGAACACTAGCCAGCACCCTTTCCATAAGGGCTATGCACAGGTGTGCAATCATTAGGTTCTGGCCCCTACTAAACAGGAATGGAGATTTCATCCCTCCCAGTTCTCTTTGAAATCTCCCTGTTCCAGGATCCCATACCAAATCCAGGTTTTCTGGAGAGAACTGCAAAGCCAGTTCTTTCCCAGCAAAATAAGTTGTTTCCTGGAACTGCTCAGTCTCTCTGGCTGAGAGTCTTGGGTTACTACAACCCCCAGTTCCACTGTGGGATTGCCACACAATACCACAATATATATTTTCTTCGTTGAACCTGCAGGCTGAATAAAGAAAATGTAACAGGTTCCTCCATCAATGCTTATGAGCGTGGATGGAAGAATCCCCAGCTGTTTTCATTGTATTCTGACAGAGGCCGATGTTTTTTATCTGTATATATATACATACAAACATAGCATGTTCAATCTGTTTTATAAATACACATTTAATACATGACAAAGGATTCCCAAAGCATTATTGGTCAGCTAAGTAGAAAGCACAGTAGATGCTGCCTGCTTGTGGCCTTTGTTTTTCTCACCAAAATTGTAACCCTTTCCCTGCCACCGACGTATGGCATACAGCGGAACAAAAATGTTCCCAGACTGCCAGGTCAGTATGCCATACGTCGGTGGTATTTACCATTCTGCTATAAGCTCATGGTTGCTATTAGCGACCATGAACTTATATTGGAATGGTTCCCCCAAAGGTCCTCTTTAAATTAATAGCTGCCATCAGCGGCTGATGACAGCTATTAACAAAAATTCAGGGCGCCGCCGGCCACTGGCATCTTCAGCCTCTTCGGTGGATCCCGGCTGCTCTCTCCCGCTTGTATGGGCTGAGGCAGCAGGGATCCGAATAGAAATGGCTGGGGGGGGGGAGCAGCGAGCCGCTCCACACTGATCGAGCGGCATGGGAGCAGCCCAGTGGGGAGGAGAGAGCAGTCGCTGTCATCCTCTCAGTTTCAGGATGACAGAGGCTGTGTGCGTGGCCGAGCAAAGGATCGGTATATATCTGTCATATTTACCGATCCTCTGTGCAGAGCAAACACTGGAGTGATCATTTACTCCATTGTTTGTAAATAACTGGGGACACATAGTACAGCAAAAGGGTTAAACAGAGATGTTCATTTAGGGATGAGTTACTGTTCTTATTCATTTGTATTAATATACAATCTTTTATATTAAAATAAGATTATTTCAATCTTTTATTTAAAATATATATTTAAAAAAAAAAAAATTTCCCTGTCCTGGCCGTAGTAAATGAAAAGGAAAATTGTGAGTACCTGTCTGTACTATTTCGATGATATTGGATTAAACATTCTGCACTAGGAAAGGCGCCCCTCTCTCTGTTTCTTTCTAGCATAACACTTCACTATAATGTATCTATGGAGGAGCAGTGTTAGATATCACTCTAGAAGAGAAAGTGTATTAGGATTACAGAACACCTCCCCCCTCCTTGACCCCATAACATAACGGGGAGGTGTTCTGTAGTTCACAGAAGTAAGCTTGACAGGACTTGTAAGACTCCTTGAGATTTCTGGCAGGACCAGCAGGTATTTTGTGCACCTCTCAAGCCAATATAACAAAACCCTTAAAATTATACTGTAGATTTAACAGATACAAAGGAAGCAAACAAGAAGAAGTTCATTGTTAGGGTTTACATACACTTTTAACTCTATGCAGACTTCTGAGAAATAACAAGAAGAGCAGTGGGGAGGGGGTGAGTATTCTGGGAATTTCTGTCTATAAAATGAGTACTTTTGCTATGGTTTCATGAAAAGGGAAATTTTTTCCAGTCCTCAATCAACAAATCATTGTTGGTTTTAGACTGTAGATAGTAGTCATATAGTACGCTCCTAGATTCAGAATGTTCCTTTAAGCAGTAAACAAAGATGTTTCTATTGATGGGATTGACATTGCTGTCTATATGTGGTAATGAATGGAATGGTATAATTCTGAAACAGGTCACGCACTACTATAGCTTTGTCAGCCTGAAATAAAGACCCCAAGAACAGGCCATTCTTACTATGGTCACTAAGGACACAAGCTGATATCTCAAATCAAGTAATGATTATCCAGAGCATTGTGAAAGTAGATGTATATTCTAGAATACTGGAAAATCTGTGGAATCAAAGCTTTTGATTTTTGCCTTTATTTAAAAAGACTGGATAAAAGCCAATTGGGTGGTAGAGTCTATTCTCTAGCCTGCCCTGAAAAATGAAGCAAAGAATTTATCTTTGTGATTTTAGTAAATTAGCTTCAGTGAAATATACTGGGCTGACATGAGACAACGTGCCCAATAAATGGATAGAGCTGATGTACTATATCACCCCACTGCAAGGGTTAAGTGTTTTCTTTGTCTAGGGAGCTAAAATATTCTGAATTGAGAAAGCTGGTTGGATGTCCAGTGAAACGTCTTCAAGAAAAATACAGCAAGTCCAGTTGCCTTGACTTATTTTTTACAGATATACCATAACCTGGATGAAAGAGAACCTTCACAGACATACATTAACAAAGTAATACTCACCCAAATCGTGATCCCGGCTGGCTCTAGGCCATTCCCGGGAGCCTCTCTCCCCCTCTGCTCCAGGTGTCTAATGTCCTGTGAGTGATCACATAGGGAGGGTAATAGACACAGGTGTAGACAGTATAACACTACAGGAGGACCAGAATAAAATAGGGGTGTGGGCAACTATATGGCAGATGAGGTTTAATGTTGAAAAATGTAAAATAAGGCATTTTGGGGTTAAAAACAGGCAAGCGTAATACACATTAATGGGTACTCCACTAGGGAAGTCAGAAATGTAAAAAGATTTGAGGGTCATAGTAGATAACAGATTGAATAACAGCACACAATGCCAGACTGCGGCAAACAAAGCTAGCAGAGTACTGTCATGCATTAAAAAGGGAATGTACTGTAGAGATAAAGTGATAATTTTGCCACTTTATAGATCACTAGTTTGGCCACAGAAATGATGTCCTGGAGCTGGAGACAGTCCAGAAAAGGGCAACTAAACTAATTAAGGGGCTGGAAGACCAAAGCTATGAGACAAGGTTGCTAAATTTAAACTTGTTCACTCTTGAAGTGAGGAGATTAAGAGGGGACATGATTTTTTCATATACAAAATGTTTAGTGTTGATGGCAACATCTGCAATTAACTTTTTACTATAAAATCCCTAACAAAGACTAGAGGCCACTACCTAAAAATCGGTGGAGAAAAGATTTAAAGGAGAACTATGAGGTCAGTGTTTTTCCCCATAGTTCTCCTTAGGGTAACGGGAGGACACAAACTAGCGTCCTCCCGTTACCCTAAGCTCAGTATACCGCGAGCTACAGCTCGCGTTATACTGAGACGCCGGAGCGGATCCCGACCTGGACGTCGAGATCCGCCCAGCTGCGTGAGTGACAGCTGGCTCTGCCTATCTAGAGGCAGAGCCAACTGTACCCACCCCCTCCCCCGTCCGTTCTGCCAGTCAGCGCTGGCAGATTGGAGCGGGAAGAGGGGAATCCAGCCCCTCCCCCTGTCACGGCAGAGAGCCGTGACAGGATCGAGAGGTGAGCGAACCCGGTATGTGTTCGCTCACCTCCTGATCTACTGAGCCGACCTGTGACAGTCTCATTGTCACAGGTCGGCTAGAACTATGAGGTGAGTGGAAATCACTCATCTCATAGTTCTCCTTTAACCACAAAGGAGCTTCTTTTCAGTCAGAGTGGTTGCATTTTAGAACACTCTGCCACAAGCAGTGGTATCAGCAGAGAGTATTGATTCATTCAAAAATAATTTAGATATCGTCCTCAGAGACCGTAACATAAAGGGGTATAGGTACATTCGTAAAAACTAAGACCACAAAGGGACTCATATACACACATGTACGCACAACACACACACAGACACACAAAGGTTGAACTCGATGGACCTGTTTCTTTATTCAACCTCAAATACTATGCAGTACGGGGGGGGGGGGTTTGATTTTGTATGCCTGGAGTTCTTCTTCAAAGAGCAGAAAGGTCTCTATCATATATTACTCTGGACTGCTATGCCAACCTACCCGAGTATAACTCCTATCACTCATAACCAAGAGTGTGTTCATCATAAGTAAATGGTATAGAGACTTTTCATGTGGTAAATTAGACAATATAAATTTGTAAGCCAAGTCTATATTCTCTTGCACTGAAATCTTTATGTGTGTGGGACTGCATAAGATGAAGTTCAGTGATAAAAAAACATGTCTTCAAAATCAGAATCTGACAAGATTGCACAATTGTCAGTATAATCTCACTTTCATTAAAAAATACATTTGTATTGTCCCAGCAGTCTTTGAAAAATTCCAGCACGGTGAGTTACCTTTACTAAAAAGAAGGCCTGTTTTTAAGAATTTCGCCTGCAGCTTCCTGGTTCTGAGTACATCCTGCTGTGCTTTGAAAAATCCTTCTGTGAAATAACAAGATGAGTGGCAGTGGGGAGGGGGCGAGTATTATGGGAAATTCTGTCTACAAAATGAATACTGTTGCTATGGTTTCATGAAGGGGAAATTGTTTTTTTCAATCTACAGTCAACAAAACATTGTTGGCTTAGATAGTAGTCATATAATTCGCTACTAAATTCACAATGTTTCTTAAAGTGACACTAAAATCAGGAGTTAAATCTTAAAAATGCATTCAAATATCTTAATTATTAACAAAAATGTTATTTATTTGTGTATCACTCAGCTGTAGATCCTCAAATCATCTCTGAATTAGTGCTGACGCTGTCCTTCCTTCCGGAGGGTGGAAACTTTTGTTCCCCATGGTCCCTGTGTGTGTTGTAAAGTAACAACCGCTACAAGCTCACTCCCGTGATGGACTACAATCTCACTACAAATGAGTAAACTGAACCTGAGACTGTAGTCCATCACAGGAGCGAGCTTGGAGCGGTGGCTACTTTACAAACCACACAGGGATCATGGGGAACAAAAGTAGCCACCCTCCAGAAGGAAGGACAATGTCAGCACCAATTAAGGCTAGGTTCAAACCTAGCTGATTTATTGCGTAGATTGTGTCGCCCGATATCACGCAAAACACAGATTCGCATTGAAGTCAATGGTGGATGTTCACACCTTTGCGGTTTGTCGCATGGACGAAATTGCCTGTCACGTAAAGAGGTACAGGAGCTATTTTCGGGCGGGTGTCGCACGATTTGGGTCCCGTAGACATCTCTATGCATTGAAAACCACGTGGTTTTCATTTTCAAAGCACAGTCGCGCAAATGAAAATGTGCAACATCCGCCCAAAAACAGCTCACCAGCTCAATTGCCTAGGTGTAAACCTAGTCTCAGAGGTGATTTGAGGATCTATAGCCGAGTGATACACAAATAAGATGCAGTTTTGTTCATAGTTAGGGTACTGGAATGTATTTTTAAGATTTAACTCTTGAATATAGTGTCACTTTAAAGTAAGAAAACATATTTCTGAAGATGGCTCTCTTGGTAAGGTTCACAGTACTGTCTATGAATGGTAATAAATGGAACAAAATTCCTTTTTTACTTTTAAACCTGAAGCAGGTCACACATGAAACAGGTCACACACCCAGCAGGCAAGTTGCTCAATACAATGCTGGTTTCCCGTCTCCAACACAGTTCTCTATTGGTGGCCAAAAGGAGCTTGTTTTCAGCAAAGATGGATAAAAACACATGGTCAGGCTGTGTTGCATAAAACAGAATTTGTCTCAAGTAAAAGAACACATATTTAGAATCATATTGAACTTTTAGAATGCAAGGACAAATTCAGAATGTGTATTGTAAGTGCAAATATACCTTTAATGCCGTGTGTGGCTGATACTGCACAAATATAATGTTATTACCAAATTATAAGAAAACTGGATAGCAAGAAAACATTGCATAAACATTGTCATATAAGTATTGAGCTAGCTGTAATCTTGTTAGCAATTGGTCATCTTAAAATACATTTTTGGTTTGCAAGCCTCTAATGACATCATTGCAGCACGGGGCCAGGGTTTGTTAATTCAGTGTGTCCTGATATAATGTACTCTGCAGCATGTGCTGTTCCACACTAATGCGGCAGGTTAACATTTTAAGATGAAACACCTGCCCTGTGCTTATAGCCAATTCAACACCATTATAAGTTTAAAGGCCACAATTAAATTCTGCCAGCTTTCGAAACACATATGCCTACAAATTGTTCAGGCCACACTGATGTGCATTATGCAGCAGCCACCACGTTAATTCACAACTTGCTAATCATACTTTCATTAAAATGCTCTGTGGCACACATTTCCTGTTTGCCATGTCCAGGAATACATTTTATCAGGACCAGCCTGCATGAGATTATTAGGAACAAAGTCTCCTTAGGGAAAATCAGAGAAGGACTGATCATTAGAACAGCAAGATGATTAGCTAATAATTTCAGCAACCTTGTCAGTGTATTCTTTTTGCTAATTAGGCTAGTTGTAGAGGTAAGATCTGAAACTTCGCTTAATTTAGCAATAACGAAATAAAAAGTCACTTTCACAGTTGCAGCCATCTTCACAGTTATAGTTTTGTATTGTTAAAATTCCACTGTATGAAACTAAAAACAATTTGAAAATGGTTTCAATAAGCATCTACCATATAGTACAGTATCAATTGTTATGAAAAATACAGCACCCAATGCAATATCAATTTGCCAACATTTGTACAATGACACTTCTGAATATAGTATTTATTTATAAAGCTAGTTTGACCAAGTATCTACTTTGATACAAAGCAAGTGTACAATACTCTTACATAGTAGGTAAGGTTGAATAAAGACACAAGTCTATCGAGTTCAACCTATCTTAATCTTATTTCAATTTATAGTAGGAATCCATTTTCTTTTCATAGGTACCCATAGATTAGATGCTTGTTATGCTATACATAAGGTACTTATCCATATACATACTGTAAGATGTCTGTTATTTTGTGACTACCACAATTCCTGAAGATGAGTGGGAAGGTGAAGACCAAAGAACCAACACAACATAAGCTGCATGTCTGCACACCGCTACAAATGTTTACTGTAAAAGCTAGAGAACTCCTTGTTCACCCTCAGCATATGTAGTTTCAATAAAAAGTAAGCGAACTCTATGGAATTATATCAGCTCCTACAATGAAGTCATGTCTTCATCTAAGACATACCGTATTAATAAAGACAGTCTTGTTTAAAACACAATGCATGCATTATTGTCATGCCATATTTATGAAACAAATGGTCTAAACAATCCAGATTCTTGATGGAAAAAGTATGTGAATTTCTAAGATAATGACATGTTGAAAAGGGTAACTTGAAAGGTTTGAATTGTTGATATGGCAAAATCTAGGGTAGGCTACAAAAGCATTTCCGGGTGTTCATCAATCAACTGTAAGGCAAACTATATACAAATGGAGGAAATGCCTTACTCTACCCAGGAGTGTGTGTCCTACAAAAATGAATGCCATAGTGAAGGTGGTAAAAAAAAAATGCACTAGATTAACATCAGAGGAGCTGTAGAAAGGACGAGGAAGATGAGACAAAGGTGTATCTCTTTTGTAAAAAGAAAACAAAAAGCTTTGCTTAGAGAATCAAACAGCATTGCAGAGCACCAAAACCTCATCCATGAAACATGTTGAAGTGAGATTTATCATGGATTGGAGCTACTTTGCTACCTTAGGGCCTGGACAGCTTTCTATCACAGAGGGATCATGAAATTAAAATTGTATCAATACATTAAACAGGAGAGTATTGGTCTCTCACCGGAGACTTAACTGAAATTGGCCAATGCAACAAGACAATGGGGGTGATTTACTAACCTAAACACACGCACGCACTAGGTGCGTGTGATTTTCACACAGCAAAACTTATTTATCAACCAAAAAGTCTCTAAAAGCATATTTCCACTAATGCCATATATGGAAAAATCATGCACATGATGCATATATAATGCTGCTTCACAGTTTAGACAAAAATGGTTAGCTTATGCATTTACATTACTGCATTCATCAACGCAAGCAACTCAACATAGAGCTAATTTACACAAGATCACCTTGCAAATTCCTGCAGGGCTTTGCACAACACACCTGCTGGGTGTGTACACACTACAAAGGTGTTTAGATTCCACCCATAGATCATGCTGGGAGGGAACACACTACAGAGCACATACATGTTCGTGGTGTGTTTATAAGGTTAGTAAATCAACCCCAATAGCTCCAAACAGAATAGTAAATTAAAGCAGAATGGCTTAAACAGAAGAACATTCTTATTCTTAAATGGCCAAGTAAAAATCCAGACTTCAACCAGATTGAGATACAATAGCATGATCTAAAGAAATGCAAGTGCAAGTAATCCAAGAAATATCAAAATAATGAAATGCTTTTGGTATGAGGAGTGGTCTAGAAATTCTTCCAACCATTCTGCAGTCTGATCAGCAACTACGTTTGCTGGAGGTTATTCTTACTAAGGGATTTTTGGTAGTGAATAAATACAAAAGGTCACATACATTAACCAGCCTTGATTGTGAGTGTTTAAATATTGTGTTCAGTTAAGATACAAGTTGTTTTTTTTGTCCAATAAGCTGATTGTGTTTGACAAATATTGTGTCCTAGTCAAAGAGCTGACCACATTTTGGAAATCAATTATGCAGAAGTTCAGTAAAATCTAAAGGGTTCACAACTGTACAATCACATATAATGCATGCATACCAATGGAGAGGAAATGCTTCTATTTCTATATATTTATTTCCTCTGCTTAGCTTCTGTGAGTACAAAGTGATAGCAGATGGTGCTTAGGCAACTAGGCATCCCCATCAGGTAAAAGTCCTTTATAATTTGTTACTCTGCCGAAGTTGTGGAGAAATATATGAGTGGAACCCTATGACAGAGAATTATCTCCAGCACTTGCATCAGAATACTGCAGATAGTGGGCTGCCTCATGCCAATAACGCATGCAGGGACAAACTGGAATGTGGTATTTCCTGCAATTTATAAAATTGCCTGCAGCCTGTCTAAAGCAGGCAAAACACAATTCTTACTCACCTGTATGTCCAGTTCCAGGTGTCGTCTGTACAATACTTCATCATCGGACATCTTGTCTAGAAGATAACTGTAAGCCCTGCATAAACAAGGAGGTCTGATCCTAGAAGCATGTCTAAAGTGGCCTATGCCTTCTCGCTGCAAGGCACAGCAATGGATCAGTTCTGACCAAAGCCTTTTCAAAAACCTCATGTAATGAGCAACCCAGCGCCGAATATGCCAAGATTATGAGATACCAGGATAACATTGCTACGAAGGGCTAAATTACCATTTTCCAACAATTCTTGTACAGTAAAATCTTTAAACACAGATACATCACTTCAGAAACACATGTGTCTTAAGAAAAAGTTTTGGGTGAAATTATGATGAATGTGCTCTGAATAATAGTACAGTAACTTCAATCTTCCATTGAACATTTGTTTTTCTACATGATGAATGTCAGGAGAGTGTATAAGCGAATGTAGATTGCAAATATGTTAGATCAGTTCAGTGAGAGTGAACCTCTCTTCTTCAGGTCAGAAGCAATACCTATACACATATACTAAGACTTTAAAGTGGTTCGCTAGATCAGGGTAAATGTACTTTCAAAGTTCTGCGCAAACTATTGGCGCTACCTAAATCCTGTAATACAACCCCAATTCCCAAAAAGTTGGGGCGCTGTGTAAAACCTCTGCTTATCTTTACCTCTAAGACACTATGGGGGGAATTTATCAAAACCGGAGCAGACAAAATCTGAAGCAGATTGGCACTGCAACCAGCTTCTCTGTCGCATTTTCAAATCCCCCGAGAAAATTGAAGAGAGATGCTGATTGGTTGCCATGGGCAACTGCTCCAGATTTTGTCTGTTCCACTTTTGATAACTTCCCCCCTCTGACTCTCTAAGATGCTCTTTTTATACCCAATCATGTTACTGACCTGTTGCCAATTAACCTAATTAGTTGCAAAATGTTCTTTCAGCTCTTCCTTGTGAGTGCCACTTACTTTGCCAGCTTTTCATTGCCCTGTCCCAACTTCTATGAGACGTGTTGCTGCCATCAATTTCAAAAATGCCTAATTTTTTTCTTAAAATGGTACATTTTCTCAGTTTAAACATTTGATATGTTTTCTATTGTGCATAAAATATTAGTTTATGAGATTTACAAATCATTGCATTCTGTGTTTACGTAGATTTTACACAGTGTCCCTTTTTTGGAATTGGGGTTGTATAATAATAATAATAATGATAATCACCTTATATGCATGTATACCAAATGCGTTAAGGGTAGTCCTGATTAGTTAGTCAGCAACTCAATAGGTTAGTGAAAGGGTGTATTAGTCAAAATGCTATTGGATAAATTGTATGGAATCTACTGTACAAATGACCATGTCCGAAAAGTGCAGAATGGCAGTTATAAAACTACAGACATTGAATGTTTCTAGCCTCTATGCATTAATGCAGAAGTTAAATATTCATTAGCACTCAGTACATGTGACCTTCTGACCACAGAGAACAGCATGGCATCTGAAATATCACACACACAAACCTGTTAGACATGCAGTCTCATCTATTATTCAAATCATCTGAACTTCAGCAGAAGTAGATTTATAGTATTAGGTGATGTGCATAGTCAAATATGTTAGAACATTGATGTAATACAGGATCGGGGCACTTTGTTTGTTGAAGGACACATTTCAACCAAACTGTTATTTGAGGTATGTTCTGATTGGTTGCTATGGATTTCATTAGCACACATCTGCTCCTCTATTTCATCACTTCAGTGTTTATGTCCTATTCTGTCGTTCTTGACAGATCTCCTGGAAAAAGAAAACCTGGCATTGATTCTTAAGACTGAAGCACATTTTTTACCATGAAATATGTAGGCTGCCATGTAGCTACAGTGACATTTATTTGTATACGATGTACCATAAATATAAGATTTGGAGGTATATGGTGATATCTTAAATTTTATCATTGCAATTCAAGATAAATACAGCTTTACATTGTGCATTAGAAGCTGCAGCAAGTCAGATAGAGTCCACCTCATTTTTTTTTGCCTGGAGATCGTGCAGCATCATCTAACCTTTCCTCCTCAGCATTACTGTCCCTGACTTGCCCCTTTTACTCATTGGATTTCAATCACGGAGGCTCAGCTTCACATAGGGTAGCCTGCACATATATGCAGTCCTAGGATGCCCAACTTTCCAGAATGACATCCACTTTTCAAGGCATTTTAATATTTGCACAACTCATCTCATCAGCCAGTCCACTGCTTGTATCAGGGCTGAGGGTTTTGGAGGCAGTGTGCTGTGCTGTTTTCAAGAAGCTATATACAGCATCCTGCTATCCCTTCCCACAGGCCACCATCTGCATACATTGAATAGAGACCTAGTGATGATATCACTAGGTTTAAAATAAGGTATGTAATGAAAACAGCAAGTCTACATTTAAAAATTACATTAGCATGTTGATGAGGGGGAAAAAAGATGAATCGGAGAAGGCAAATTATAACCAGATTACATTTCAGCTTTAAAGTATAGCAACAGCCAAGTTTTTTTTTCTAACTTTGGATAGTTTGGGAAGGGTTAGAAGCTCTGACATTTTTTGGTTGCTGCCTTTGTCGCCATCAGGTTTCAGATTTCCCAGTAATACCTGTGCCCCAGAGACACAAGCATTACTTTCAATGCTGGTGGTAAGACAAATAGGTTAGATCTCCCAAACAGGCAGCAAATAAAAAAAATTAAAAAACGCTGGCAAAGGTTCTAATCATCTTTCCCTGCACTATCCAAAACTTAAAAAAAAAATGGCTGAAGTTATACTTTAAAGGAGAACTATGGGGTTAAGTCTTTTCCCCATAGTTCTCCTTAGGGTAACGGGAGGACACAAACTGGCGTTCCCTCCCGTCACCCTAGGCTCAGTATACCGCGAGCTGTAGCTCGCGGTATACTGAGACGCCGCAGTATACCGCGAGCTGCTGCTCGCGGTATACTTAGACGCCGCAGCTGAAGCGGATCCTGACAATTGTGCTGGGATCCGCCCAGCTGCGTGACTGACAGCTGTCTCTGCCTATCTAGAGGCAGAGCCAGCTGTACCCGCCCCCTCCCCGTCCGTTCCGCCAGTAAGCGCTGCCGGATCGGAGCGGGGAGGGGGGAATCCAGCCCCTCCCCTGTCACGGCACGGATCAAGAGGTGAGCGAACGCCGGTATGTGTTCTCTCACCTCCCGATCTACTAAGCCGACCTGTGACACTCTCATTGTCACAGGTCGGCTAGAACTATGAGGTGAGTGAAAAGCACTCGCCTCATAGTTCTCCTTTAATGTTGATTCATCAGTTATAGTTTAATATATTTTTTTATCTGAATAATAGTTTTTGATAGCTTTTAGTATTTATGTTATATACAATAAGCATCCAGAACTAATAAGTATACTAGATTGTTGATACTGACAGGTAGATCTGCTAGAATATTAATGTTGGTTATTTTGGGGGTACTGAGTTTCACACAGTATTGCTTATGTGATGTTCATGAGAGATAAATTGTAGATAAAACATTTCTAATTTTTCTTTTTTTTACTGTTTTTTTTTTTAAATTTAATATCCCATTGACTATATGGTATTTTATGAGCAATGATGGTATAATTTTCATGTGAATAGGAACGTTGCGGTTATTTCTAACTTACAATTTAAGATCAAATGGAAGGAGTATAAAATGGGTGTAAAGTATGATAATTTATTTCAAATTGTTAAAATCTATATAACGCGAGCTGTCTGTCCAAAAACCATTCATAAATGCCAGATTCAAACCTAAAATGTTCAGTTTCCACTCATTATTATCTGTAACACTCTTAAAGGAGAACTATGAGGTGAGTGCTTTTCACTCACCTCATAGTTCTAGCCGACCTGTGACAATGAGACTGTCACAGGTCGGCTCAGTAGATCGGGAGGTGAGCGAACACATACCGGCGTTCGCTCACCTCTCGATCCTGTCATGGCTCTCTGCCGTGACAGGGGGAGGGGCTGGATTCCCCTCTCCCCGCTCCGATCTGCCAGAGCTGACTGGTGGAACGGACAGGGGAGGGGGCGGGTACAGCTGGCTCTGCCTCTAGATAGGCAGAGCCAACTGTCAGTCACACAGCTGGGCGGATCCCGGCACAATTGTCGGGATCCGCTTCAGCTGCGGCGTCTCAGTATATCGCGAGCTACAGCTACAGGAAAAGACTTAACCCCATAGTTCTCCTTTAACATTTACAAAACTTTCCCTGCTCGTATTAAAATTACCATTTTGGCTCGGGGAATATTGTTGTGAATAATAAAGCATTGTTCCTAAATTAAATAAATTATGGAAATGGTAATCAACATTACGTATCAATACCTTCAATTCATTTTAAATAATAGCATTTTCTGTGTAAATGCTAAACAGAAGAAAACAACATATTATGAAGCTTCATAATTAAGTAATATATTTTGTTTATCTCAGTTTGCGGCTTATGCTGTTTCAGGTAAATTTCCATTAGAATAAGTGTACTATTAAAATAAAAATAATAGACTATAGCTTACAACAGTCAATCAGAATACAACAGTTGTCATTTTCTAGTGCAAGTTTAAAAAGGCTGCATTGGACAACTTTTCTTGTCCTCTGCTTATAAATTTATATACGGGGAAAAAATACCTCTCTAAGAACTAGTAATACAAATACAGAAGATAAATGCATAATTACATAATCATGCTGCATTCATTTGGAAAACTGGATCCAAGCTTGTCAAATTAGAGCATTTAACAATATTTGTGGATTGGTTGCTATTGGTAGACACCAGCCCATTTATTTTTGCAACATTTTTTACATAAGATTATATGTATATTTAACATATTTTAGGCATGTTATTTGCCTAAAGAAGCTTCCCTTGTGCAGACATCCAAAAGCCCCGAGATTACTGCTGGGCATCTTGGATGTGACGTCAGCAGCCCCAGCAGACTCAGAACTGTCACTCAAGTGACACTCTCTATCAGGGGTGGGCCAACTCCAGCCCTCAGCTGTGCTTTACCTACAAATCCCAACATGACTCTGCCTCTGGGAGTCATGCCTGTAACTGTAATTCTTGCAGTGTCTCATGAGAGTTGTAGTACCACAACAGCTGGAGGGCTGGAGTTGCCCACCCCTACTCTATAGTATTCCCCTTTGCTCTTCCTCCAGCAGCTACATAAAAGGTTATGTAGGGAGATGAGGGGAGGGGAGAAAAGCTGGGCCAGCACAGAAAGTAATATAAACACTCTCAGAAGAGTGGCGGGCTGTGCTAGGAAATTGACTTTTTTTCTAGCTAGTTTAAGGGCAGATTGCAACTGAATAAAAAATATGGAAACTGAATAACAAACGTAAAGGAAATATCACTGCAAATATGCATTAAAATACTTTTCCAGGCTTTTTTTCAGAATTTATTGTAGTTGGTACCATTGTCTCTTTAAGTACTATATATACATATAATATATATATATATATATATAATATATATATTATATATATATCTTCACAACTTCTATAGAATGGTTACCAAAACAGATAGACAGTTTAGAAAAAAGGATAGTGCTAGAGCCATTCTGAAAAGGTCAGATGGGATAGTGTTAAAGTGGAGTGTGCGCTTTTAATGGCTCCTGACTGGAATAGCACCTTAAGGATGATTAAAGTTGAGTATCTTCACTCAGTTGAGTTGAGGTTCGCTTCAATTATCCAATCATAAAAGCAAATTTCGGTTTGTTTCCTTGCATATGGTTGGGTATTCAAAAAACAGTTACAACTTATTGAGTAAAATTCTCAACTCCTTTAGTAAATGAGCCTTATTGAGTTGAGTATATTTTGATGAATGAATCATATTGAATTTTGGGACCTCAGTAAATGACAGTTTAGTAAAACCCAACACTGGCAGGGTTATTCACAAAAGGAGAAACGAACAATCTAGGCCAAAATAACTGATTTGTAAACATTCTCCAATTCAGCTCACTTTCCGGTTCAGCTATGTTGTCCTAAATTGTTCACTTCTCCTGCCTTCTTCACCCTTTTGTGAATAACCCTGTCAGTGTTTTTTACATTTACACTACTGAACCAGCTCTGGGTTTTTTTTACACAGACCATATATAAAATCATCTTCTGATGAACGAAATCTCATTCTGTGAGCCAGTAACCTGATGTTCAAACAGATATATGTCCCATGAAAAATGTTTAAAAATGGGGAAATATAAATTATATTGACTAAGAAAACAAACAGAAACAATGTAAAGACAAATACAGAAGGTGTGGACATATCACAATGCCTAATGCAAAAGTGGCATAGCAACACGAGTAGCAGAGCCAGAAACTCAACCTGGACCCCTCTCTTTGCGGGTCCTACACCAGCAGTGATTGTAAATGCTTGATCATTTCCCTCTCATTGCATCAATGGAAGCATCATCATGACCTGTTTATTATAGGAATAAGGTTTTAATGCTCATAAATGTGTTATATATTGTGAGGCATTAATGTGCATGTCAGGGTTAATAATAAGAGAGAGTATAGGGCCATAGTCCATATTTACATAAAGATGGAGAGCCCAGATGTGCCCTTGCCTATTTTAAGCTCAGACAAGAACCATTTGTCCTTATTATATGAGTGAATATCACATTATTATATGACAAATTTATTCAGTAGGTGTCTCTGTGGACTTTTCTTTTCAGGAAGGAGAAATTAGCATTGAGATTACCAGCATGATGCACACAGATGCACCAAAAACACAGACAAAACATGGAATCTTCTAGAACTTACATTTCATGTCCATGAACAACTCCCATATTGTATTATCTATTTTACCCTGTAGTGTATTTTATAGGTGAGAGTGTTGGGGTTTATAAATTATGAGCGTTTATATGATGGGCACTTCTTGAAAAATGTTGTTGTCTACCACAGACTAAACACAGCAAAACAAAATGATTGAAGCCACTGTGAGGTTTTTCTTTTTTTTTTTTTTGCTATTTCCTTTAACTTCCATTTCTTGAGTCTAAAACAGAAATTCAGGAGAGAGACATACCCTCCTAGTTGTCACAGAAACAAGTATCCCCATTGGTAGATTTCACCTCTCTTCCTGTTCTGGTGGCAACTCCAGATATTTCACCAATGGGCCACAGACAGCAACATTAAATTGACAAATATTTCAATCCCCCCTCTCTCTCCACACTGAAAATATACATTTTTGGCAGGTCTCATGTTTTGTATTGCCAAAACCATCAAATCATATTTTCCATTCAAGCATAAGCAGGTAAACCTGACCGGTAGGCACAAGCAACAGGACATGTTCTACTTTTATTAATGAGGCTCATTGTAGCATAGCCTCTACTACACTCATTTGTTGTGGACACATTATAAACTATGTTCCCTATTTAAAGAAGTACTATTATAAATCTTATGATAAAATATATATGTTGTCAGAGCCTTTACTATATATAGATATGTTTTTAATACAGTTTTTTGTATATTCTTTGTAAAGTGTATCACTTGTATCTTGAGCTATCCCTATCCAAAATGAGCATATGGTCATCTGCCTGTTTATCTGTCCTTATGACTTAAAGAAGAACTCCAGGCATTTTAAGAATTACTCCTTGCAGTGGGGCTAACCCCCACTGCAAGGGTTACCTGCTTGTTTTGGTCAAGGCTCTAAAATAAACAAGATATACTCACCTGATCCTCGGTCCCATCTGGTTGCTAGACCATTCCCCACAGCCTTTTTTCGCCTGGACTCTGGCAGTCAAAGCCCCACTGTCATCATCACGTCTATACAAGGTCCATTCACCTGCATTAGATGTGTGGACACCAAGGGATGTTCCACAGTCTGAGAAGAGGGAGAAAGATGTGGGTGGTCACTGCCACAAGATCAAGGATCAGGTGAATATATCTTCTTTATTCCATTCCCTAGAACAAAACAAGCAGTTATCTCTTGTAGTGCGGGGGTAGCCCCACTGCAAGGGTTAACTTTTGAAAATCCTGGAGATCTGCTATAAGCATGTACAAATTACTCAGCCTCATAAGCAGTTACAGCGGTGGTCAATAGTCACTCTCATTATCCTAAAGAACTGGGGACCTGCCTACCTCTACACATGCAATGTTTATAGCTCAGTGAAGTAACTGAAGTCCTCCTATGCTGTGACTTTGCTCCGAAGATTCCCTCCTGCTTCATATGCAATACGCTTCTAAAGCTGCACCCACAACAGGTAAATTTCACTCATCTCTATGCATACATCTGCAGATGTAAAAGTTGTCAAGTAGAAGGCATCCTCAAAGTGATATCATGCCAGGGGACAACTGTTACAACCATGGGCTATATGGCTCACAGACACAGGGCCAAAAGCAGGCCAGGAGGGCTTACTAAAAGCTTGTCTACACCAAAGTCTTCTTTAATGGGTTTGTATAATTATTACAGAAAACTCCATGAGGAAGTCTAAATAAGTGAAATGTTCTTTCTGATGGTAAGTTCAGGAAAGACCTGTTGCTACAAGGATTAGCTCAGTATTCAAAAACAGGCATTTATATCAAAAGAATGTAAAGATAAATGATACAACCTAGCTAAGTGAATACATATTGAATACACTGCTAAAACACATATCACTGCATGTCCTTCTATAAACAAAAGCAAAGTGTAAAGTAGAGTAACCATTAGCATCCAAAAATTGTCTTTCATTGTTGCTTTGGGTTATAGTGCATCGCTGTTCTTTACACTGCCTTATTAAAAAAAAAAGTCTTGCTGGAACGAGATTTGTATGTGTGAATACTTATCAGTGACCATTCCCTGGCCCACAGTAGTGCTCGCTGCAACCTTCATTTCTCATTAAGAATTAAAAACAAGAAGCTTTA
>NW_017306788.1:757051-761794 GCF_000935625.1 Nanorana parkeri
GATAAGGGCCTTCTAATTCTATCTTTCAACCTTGGAAAAACAGCATATATGTGAGAATTTAATTTTTTTCATTTGACACTGAAAGTATTGAAAGTATCTCACATTTATCAAAGTGTTGGAGAGAAGAACTGTCTTGGTTGACCCCACAAACAATCCGATTTCCCCTCGAATTTTTGAATGTCTTCTCGAAGACTGAAATTGTCTTCAATTAATGTGATTGGTGCAATGGATTAATACAGACACTTCTTCTAGACACGTTGATAAACGAGGTCTACTGTCTGTGACTACTGAACTATCTCAAATATAGCCAACCATTCACAGACATGTCTATCTGTGTACATATTCATTTAGCTATGTAATGTTGTATTTAACCATCATTATTTCATACTTCTCACATTGTAAGGTATACAGCACCAATCATGTAATGATACAATATGACAATAACCTCTCACACTTACCTGTGCCATGTTTCTGTGCCAGGTTTCCCCCTCTGGCCGAAGGCCTGCAGACAATCTACTCTCAGCCTTGGGTGTCATCCCTGCTTCTGTTATTGCCTGGCTGTTCCAAAAACCCCAGAGCCTGCGTACCCAGTGAATACAGTCCCATGACTATGTAGCCATATTTTGGTGGGCACAGGTGACCTACTAACAAACTCATGGAGGGGAATTTATCAAAACTGGAGCAGACAAAGTCCATGGTAACCAATCAGCTTCTATCTTCAAAGCTTAACTGAACAAACTGAAGATAGAAGCTGATTGGTTGCTATAACAACTGCTCCAGATTCTGCCTGCTTCAGTTTTTATAAATTCCCCCCATGATGTTTTATCCCTTGTCCCCATTTTCAGCCCCCTTCTTGGTAATTAAACCGGAAAACACAACACGCATTTCAAACCTAATATGTATCACGCCAGAAGGACATATTAGGCAGTAATTTATAAATATACCAAACATATTGCAGCATCCATCAATCATGTGTTTTCAGTTTCTGAATGCAATAATCACTTAAAAGAAAACTCATGATCCACACTCTCACTAGTCCACTCCAGATCACTAAAAAAATCAGGTTAGTTGCCGAACTGGAAAAATGTAAAATTTTATTCCAGAAAAAAATTAACAAGCTACACAGGAAAAGTTTGGCAAATGCAACTTTATATTTCAATTCCACACACATCTGTATCTTAAAGAATGAAAGACTCACAGACTATAATGTTCTTCTAGAATGCTAAAAATTATATGTTTTTACAAGAAGAAAAAAACAAACAAAAAAGGAAATAATTGAAACAACCAATACACCAAAATGTGCAGAAAGTAGAAAGTAGACTGTGCCTTCAGTAGAATAAATGCTTCCCAAAGTGTGCAAAATATCATACTAATAGGGTAATTTATCAACACTGAAGCAGACAGAATCTGGAGCAGGTGCCCATGGCAACCAATCAGCTTTTCTCTTTCATTTTCAAACCTTAAAGTAGTGTTAAACTCTCAAACTTTTTCAAGAATGAATCCACATCAAACAAATATACATAGCCAAGGAAAATGTTTATTTCATTATTATTTTTGCCCAAACACGTACAGTCATCATATTTCTGAACAGCTCTATCTCTCTCAGCTCAATTTCCCTAAACTTCCTGTTCAGTGCTAAATCACAAGAGACAACACAGTCTCCAGCAGCCGTCCATCTACTAGCTTAGAGAAGGGAGAATGGAGGGTGAAGAAGGGAGGAAAGCGGAGTGGGGAGGAGGGAGAAAAGCAGAGTGGGGAGGGGTGAGAAGGGAGGAAAGCTGAGCGGGGAGGAGGGAGAAAAGCAGAGTGGAAAGGGGTGAGAAGGGAGGAAAGCTGAGTGGAGAGAAAAGAGGAAAATGGAGCGAGGAGGAGGGAGAAAGGAGGAAAGCAGAGTGAGGAGGAGGGAGAAGGGAGGAAAGCAGAGTGGGGAGAAGGGAGGAAAGCAGAGTGGGCAGGAGGAGGAAGGAGGAGCGGGGAGTTTCTTGCCTTGCTTGTATGTTTGTGGAGTCATGCACCGCTAAATAACACACACAAAAGGGTGGTTCCATAGGATCCTGCAAGGAAGAGGAGCCACTCTAAAACAGGATATTAGGACCAGTGCTCAGGGGACCAGCTGATTCTGCAGGAAGATAAAACCTTTAAACATCAAGGAACTGCATCCATTGTAAGTGATTTAATTAGCATTTGAAATAGCTTACAGCTCTTTTGACCTTAACATCAATGTTACTGATCAAACTGAAGAGAGAAGCCGATTGGTTGCCATGGGCAACTGCTGCAGATTCTGTCTGTTCCAGTTCTGATAAATGCCCCCCATAGGCTGCAGTCTCTTCAAGACAGCTCAATTCAAATATAAACATCCTCCACTGCCTGTGTCTCTTAAGGTGAAGCAGAATGGGCAGCACATCTGGATGTGGCAAGCTGAGCTCAGCTAGGTGATGTGCATACTGATTCAGGGAACAATAGGAGTTCAAAGAAAGAGGGGCTTGCATCGTTCATTCATGCACTCCCATATGACTGACTCGAGTTACCAATCGAATTGGTTTCAAAATGAAACAAAATGGAAGATACTAGATAACCCTTTAAGGCAACATGTATTTATTCAGTATTATTATGAGTGCTCCATAAGTAGATCTGTTCATACTGGAAATGGGATAGTACGTTGCCAAACAGATCGACAGCTAGGTTTTCTGGTTGTTTTTTGTTTCAAACAAGAATTAAATCAGCGTTTGCCAAATGAAAACAAAATGAAAAAAGAGAGCAAAGAAAAAGGAAAACAAAACACAGCATACATTGAAATGCTCTTTACACTATTAAAGAAAACCTCCTTTTTCTAGAAAGAATACTTGAAAAAGTAGAATAGAATTTGAACCAAAAATACTGCTTTGGAATGCTCCCCAGTACTCATCCCTCATCGACAATCCCTCAGTACGACAATCCAGAAATGCATGGCACATCCTTTATACAGTACGTTTGAATTCCCACTTGTCAATCATTGCAAAAGAAACCCCAAACTGTATTAAATATCAAAGAGTCTTCCAACTCTTAAAAGCATGTTTATTAACATATTTACCTCAATTCAATTTATTAAGATGTCCAATGCTAACCTTTTCTGGGTGTTCTTGTTAATATGTGGTGATATACACAGCATTCAGCAGTGGCTCCTAGCACCTGTCATTTTTTTTTCTAGCTTTCAACCACAGAAACACAAGAAAACTGTGGTTCAGTCCTTTTGTTTTCAATTACAAACCTTCCCTGGTGGCCAGCAGGAACACTTTAGATTAAAATAGGATTACAGGTGCGCTATTGCAAAGTGTGCACAATGCTGCTTCCGCTCCATTCTTGATCTTCTTCTCAAGACATGGCTACAGGCCACAATTGCTTAGCAGAGAAGGATAGTGTTTCACAAGGCTAAAATATTTTGCAGAGCTCCCTCATATAACACAGTAAGGTTCCCTTGGTAACCTGGATTTTCTGCAGTAAAGAAGGGTTGTGCTGAAACAGCGCCTCAGCTCCCTGTTCGAGAAAATGCAGACAAAAGGATTGATTCCAGCTTGAGCAAAACTCATCCAGACAGCTGCTGTTAGAAATCCTCCTGGTACCACAGGACCTCTTGCAAACACTCTCCAGTAGCAGGCTACCAAATAGGGCCCCCATAAGGTCAGGAAAAGGAATGTCATAATATAGAACATTCTACTGATTCTTTTTTCCATTTTGAATTCATCTAAAACCAGTAGCCTTCTCCTGCCTGTGGTGTTTGCATTTTGCCTTATTCCAAGTAAAGTGGGCGGTGTGGGACCCCTTCCAAAGCCCGCAAGCCAGTTAGCGGCTGCCTGACCACTGGCTCCGGGACCGTGAAAAGTCCAGTTCTGGCTTACGGCTGCTACAAACTGGACTGGCTTCATTTTCCTTCGATCATGAACAAAAAATATCAGCTTGAGGTAGACAAGCTGTGTGGCTAGAAGAATGAGAGCAAGGAGTAACATAAATCCCAAGGAATCATTAGCCCTGAAGGAACGATGCTGAAATGTGCATTGGTCTTCCTCTCTAATGAAGGAGTAGGTGCCAACATCTAGGACCGGTGGAAAGGCCATGGCTACCGATAAGGTCCACACCATGCAAATCACCGCCAGACAAGTCCAAAATGTCAACCTCTTTGTGTAAAACCGATGGTGGGCTATAGCTAAGTATCTGGTGACACTTATACAGAATAGCATGAATGCAGTGTGAAAACAAGACAACACCCCAAGAAAGGCAATCACTTTGCAAGTAAGAGCCCCATACGTCCAAGTAGAGCCATTCTTCACGGAAGTGAATACAAATGGAAAACAAATAGCAGATCTCAGGATGTCTGAGCAACACAGATCCAACAGGAAGTAGTAGGGAGCTCTGTGTAAGGTCTTATCTTTGACAAGCAAGATTGAGATAAGAAGGTTACCCACCACACTGACTCCTATAATAAAGCCCAATGATGTCAGCTTTAAAAACGCTGTTAATGGAGACACATTTTGCAGAATGTTGTCAGCTGCATGGCTATCGTTCGCCATAGATGGAGGATATATTTATTGCTTCAGTCAAGTCTCATGGTCTATATACAAGGGCAAGCACAAGATAGATCCATACATTTTACTGCAAATGTAATCCACAAAACTAACTGAGCTGTTGTCTAGGCACACATTCTGCTTTTTCCTCCTCCTGATGTGTCATGCTGTCAAGAGATCTGAAAAATAAAAAAAAAAAAAAAAA
>NW_017306788.1:761949-804807 GCF_000935625.1 Nanorana parkeri
AAAAAAAAAAAAAAAAAAAAACATAAGCTATCAGTTTTAAGCTAGCAAGTAATGATGTGAGAATGTGCTAACATAAGAATGTTAATTTATGGAGTACAGAAAAGCAGTCACATTCTAGTACTAGCATTTGTTTTTCAACTTTGTATTATTACAGCTTATACCACGAGGAACAAAGGGTGGTAGTGGGTTCTTATTTCTGGTGATAGATACTTGCATCTGTGTTTATGATAGATAGATAGATAGATAGATAGATAGATAGATAGATAGATAGATAGATAGATAGATAGATAGATAGATAGATAGATAGATAGATGACCAGGATACCCGAAGAAAGCCTAAGATGGACCAATGTGTAGCAGATAAGGATCACACCCATTTCAATCACACAGAATACGTATAATCTGTGGAAGCACAGTATCACATTAGACAGGCTGAGGCTATGTCCAATACACAAGAAACACAAGAATTTCCTCCATCTTTCGTGATATGAATATGGACTGTGGTCATCATCATCCATCCCCCCAAAACCCACCCCACAGTTTTTTAATTGCTTTGTATCACTTGTAAAAATACACCCCACATTCGACAGCAGCTCACACTGTAGGATCTCTTTTTATCCTGTGTAAACGTATCATTGTGGGGAAGGGGTGGGGGGTTCTTTTTTAGCTTCATTGTAGTGTTCCTGCTTCCCCAGTATTTCTATGAAAGAATAAAGAATAACATACTGGAGCTGAATGGCTCCTGCACAGCTAGGCGTATAAGAGAGCAGGCTCCATTATTGATGTGAATCATTGCAACTATTTCAATGCAACCCTCTTATTCCAGAGGGCAAGACAATCTGGATTTATGGTTTGATTTTTGATTTTGCTCATCCTATTTTTTACTACTACCATAAAGAGCCATGTAATGACCAGTGTCAGTATCTATAGACATGCATCTTGTACACATGTATACATACATGCATTTTGTACACATGTATACATACATGCATCTTGTACACATACATACACCTTGTACACATGTATACATACATCTTGTACACATGTATACATGCATGCAGCTTGTACACATCCATATAAACATGCACAGATCTTGTAGACATGTACATGTATGATCCCCCATAGACTGTCCATTGCTTTCTACTGTATGGTTGATGGTTGAAGATGACCATAGGAAACATCCCTTTGTTAGGGCTTTTCATTATCAGAGGAATGCAGCTCCCTTCCCCCCCAGCCCCCACCACAACACTCCAGGCTCAGACGTGTAATATTTGGGGTGTAATATGGGAACATTGCCCGTGTATGCTCCTATTGTGCGGATTATTAGCACAAACAGCAGCGATCATGATGCCAAATAACGATCTGGTTGCACAGCCTTATACACATGCAGTTTTACAGGAAAATACAGAATGTTAAGGGAAGGAAGAGTACACAGTCCTACCTGTTGGTGCTATAAAATCCTACCAGGGTTTATTTCCAGTGCAGCTTCTTCTTTATATAAAAATGCTGATTTTTTTTTTCCTTAGGTACCTTTGCCTGAGAATATAGTCAGTGGCTCGGACGACGCATGCGCTGTGAGCGTTCCTGGGCTGCTCGCTTCATCCTCCCCTGTCGCAGCAGCACAGTCTCTCCCAGCAACAGCAGCCCACTGGTGTCTCTATGAGGGCACGTCAGGCAGCCTCTTGCCTACCTGCTGCAGCTCCCTAAAGCCATCTCACAAACACCTTTGGCCATCCCAAGTCGGACAAATAAGCCTGCAGGACGTGGAGAGTGGAGAACGTGTGCTTGCTTCTTCCCTGGAAACAGGATGGACGGGCTATATGCAGTCTTGCTGTGCACCAATGATTGCAGATTGCAGTCAATTCCCCTCGCTGCTGCTGTTGCTGCTGCTCCTGCTTGTCACGGTTTACCAAATGCATTTGGATAGAAGAAAAAAAATAAAGCGATGCAACTGTGTTCCTCAAATGTCACATTTATGCATTTTGTTACATAAAAAAATCAAGAGTGGAAACACCCAGAGTGATGCATTTTTTTAAATGAAGGGTTGAGTGGGAGGAGAATGATGAGCACATTGTTACTGGGAAGAACATGGAAACATTTGCATGCATCACCTCAGATAGGGTGGGATCGTTTAAAGCAACACATAATGATTGACATTTCTTTTATGTAATCCAAACAAATGTATCTTCACCTTTTTCCTAAAAAAGGGTGTCTGTCCGTGTCTTCATCTGTGAGGATGAGGATAAGAATCTGCCTTCATGCTACACTTCAGATCTGGTTTATTGAACTATCATAGGTGGAGCCTAATTTCTTTCTTTCCTCACTTCCATTTTGCTTCTTTCTTAATTTCTTTCTTTCTTTCTTTCTTTCTCTCTTTCTTTTTTCCTCCCTCACTTCCCATCCTTCATTTTCCTTACTCCCTTCCTTTCTCCTTCCTTCCTTCCTTCCTTCCACCCTCCCTACTTTTCCAAACTCCCTCCCTTCCTTTCTTTTTCCCCCTCCCTTCCAATTTTCCTTCTTTCCTTTATTCTTTCTCTTTTCATTCCTACCTTCATCTTTTCCTTCCTTCCTTCTTCCCTCCCTTCATTTTTTCATTCCTTCCCTTTTTTCTCCCATTCTTTGCTTCCCTTCTTTCTTTTTTTCCCCTTCCTTCATTCCCCCCTTCTTTTCACCCTTCCTTATTTTTTTCCTTCCTTTTTTGCTTTCTTTCTTTGCTTCCTTCCTCTCTACCCCTTTTCCTTCCTTCATTTCTTTCCAGTATTTCTCAGCAACCAACTTGATATGACCATTAAAAAAACAAATATTTCTACGCTCCCTCTTCCTTATTTCCTTACTCCAGTACCTGATGAATCTTCCACTCTATAGCTGCTGTTTAGATAAACACAAACGTATTATCTATTACAAACAGGGCTTCCCAGCCATTCTAAAATCCACAAACATTTAGTAAGTGTGTTTAACAAGCGTTTAGTAAAAACACTTAAATGATGTGTAGCAAGCCTGTGCAATATTTCTGGCTGTTGTCTCTGACATACTACACTCTAATCCTTATTTCATGATTCAACCTGCCTCATTTCTCCTTTTTACACTGCAGTCTAGTAAAACTGCTTACATAAAGTGTGGCGAGTCTGCACAATATTTCTGGCTGATGCCTTTGAAATAATGCAGTCTAATTTGTATTTCTTGATAAAAATATCTCCCTCCTACATTGCAGTCCAATCAAGCTGCTTACATACTCTCCAGCCACTATGCTCTATGTCTAGCTATTGTCTCTGAAATATGGCACTGTCTTTTTAATTTCAGCATAATTGCATCGTCTTTGAAATGGGGTTGTGGTTTTGAAATGGGGTTGTGCAATCTGTGTTGACATTTTAGTAAACTTTTTGACAACACAGTTGTGGTACTGCACTTAAAGAAGACCAGAAACTATGTTATGACACTGTTTTGCCACCATTTAGCAACTGGTACAAAGTCAATGGCTTTAGTTTTTTTTTTTATATGTGTAAACTAGGGCTGGTAATGATTAAAATTTTCATGTTCGATTAATCAAATTTTTTTTTAATCGATTAATTTTAATTAATTATAACGCACAAACGGACATCAACGTCACCGGACTCCTTCCCCTTCTCTTCGTTAGCCGACGGAGCCACTTGGGGAAGGGGGGAGGAGTCAGGTGACGTCGATGTCCGTGACGTCACCAGATCTCTGACGGGACTCCCGAAAGCCTGCGAAGAGGTCTTTTCATTTTCGATCAAAAGAATTTTAATCGATCAAAAAGTTTAACAATTAATCGAGGAATTAATCGTTAATTTCCCCAGCCCTAGTGTAAACTACTGATACCTCTTAGATCTGTTGTCTCTGCTACTTCCTTTTTTTAGCCTATTACTGCTAGAAACAAATGTTAGATGTCGCAGCAAAACAACTTTCACATTTTTTTCAAGTTGAAAAAAGGCCACAGTAATATCAGAAATATGTAAGAAAATGACATGTATAAAGAATAACAGTATAAATAGTTCCAAACTGCCCCTTCATGGAAATACCATATAAAAAATATAGGTATTGCTCTGTAAAGTTCAAAATTACCCAAATTACTGGTATGCACAGTGAGACCATAACACATAAGCAGGGCCGGTGCAAGACTATTTTGCGCCCTAAGCAATACCAGCTACTTGCACCCCAGCCCCCCCTACAGCGCCACAGACCCCATCCCCCCCCTCCTCCGGCCCCATTCTCCTGCCGGCTAGCTTCCACAGGCGGTAGGTGATTGGATGTAAGCAGCCGGGACCATAGCCAGACTGCTATTGGCTATTTTCATTTGAAATAGCCAATAGTAGACTGGTTATTGAAACACCAGCAACTGAGCAGAGGAGCGGACCTGAGAGAGAAAGTTGTCTCTTAGTATAACCTCTCTGCTCAGTGGACGGGTGCAATAGCCAGCCTGCTATTGGCTTTTATTAACCTCACCGGCGGTATGATTATGCAGTATTTTTGCATGCCAAAGCAGTACATTGTTTTTCATGGCAATTTGTTGTTTTATATTGTAGGCCTGTAATTCTTAGTAAATCTTAGGAATAACTCACCTAAATCTGTCCAAACGAGAGTCTAATAGATATCCCGGATATGATATAGTTTGAAACACGAAATTAAAAAATTATAATATAATAATGATAAATAATGATAAGAAATTATAATATAATAAATAATTATAAAAATTTACTATCGCTGTTTTCTACCTGGACAAATTGAAGTGAAATGATTTAATACAGTAATGTAAATCATAGCAGATTCCATTGTTTGTATGTATTGTGTGTATTTTGTGTAAATGTCATGTTTTCACTTTTGAATTTCTGCCGGCTCCGCCCCCCGCTGTGTCGCCGAAAACAAAACTAAAAGACGGATGCCGGCATCGGCCGGGCGCACACAGCAGAGGACACGGCGGGCTCGTTGGGACAAGGTAAGTGACACTTTTGTGCAATCCCGAGTGTGGCTCGGGGTTACCGCTATTGGTACTGAAAATTAACCCTGTGCCACACTCGGGAATACTGCCAGGGAGGTTAAAGTGTATTTCCACTTTTGGAGCCAAATTGGGTTAACGCATATGTTGTACTTGTTACATGTTCCCATTCACATAGCACAATTTAAAAATTGCTGCCCACCTTTATAAATGTCCTTTTCTGAAAACTCCAGGACTAAAAAAACCTACTTAGTTATCACTTGCATTGAAAAATGTATGAGAGGGCAGGAAATTGTATTTAACTTAATTAACCCTGTCTGTACTGTGCTGGCATATTTCACTAACAGGTGTTAACTAGATGTGCAGGAATGTCTGTCCTAACAAAGTGGCTATGATCTCAAGGCATTAAGGGGGATTTATCAAAACTGGAGCAGAGAGAATCTGGAGCAGTTACCCCAGTAACCATCAGCTTCTCTCTTCAGTTTTTACAGTTAAGCTTTGAAAATGAAAGAGAGACGCTGACTGGTTGCTATGGGCAACTGCTCCATTTTAACTAGGATAAGTACATACTGCAAAATGAGCTTGCTGGCAGAACGGGTGCAAAATTAGTGAAATACTAGAAAATCTAAATGAGCTAAGTCTACCTGTCATGAGAGACATATGGGTGAAGGTGTCCTTGCTGGCCTCCTGAAAATTCTCATTGCCTGGCTGCATTACTTCAAAGAGAAACCCTAATTTTGATACTCATTCTGGGGTCAGTGATAATATATCAGCATGGCAGCCAGGGAAATAATATTTTCCTAAGGACAGGTTTCCTATAAACATACTGAATATCTGCCAGAGCTAGGCTATGTTCAAAAATCATGTATTGCTTCCATTTCTCAAAATGTTTGGGAAAGTAAAGATAAGTGTGGGAGATGTCATGAATATTTGATTGTGCACAGACTTCAGTGATGCCCTACGTATCATAACATCTCTACAGTTTTCTTGTGTTGCTTCTATACATTATTTTAAGGCACTTAGCACTTACTCCCAGCAATCTTGGATCCTGGAGCACCATCCCGGGATTTAAGCAAAAATTATCATTCCAACACCTAGAACCATATCTATTCCAAAACTATTGGGTAGAATGATTTCCTCCCCCACAGTGCCTGCTTAGTTCAGACACTGTCATCAAGCAGAGTAAGGCAGAATTGGGTAGAAGGATTTCCACCCCCACAGTTCCAACAGTGTCATCAAGCAAAGTGAGGCAGAATTGGGTAGAATGATTTCCTCCCTCACAGTACCTGCTTAGTTCCGACAGTGTCATCAAGCAGAGTGAGGCAGAATTGGGTAGAAGGATTTCCACCCACACAGTACCTGCATAGTTCCGACAGTGTCATCAAGCAGAGTGAGGCAGCAGCATGGGACATTTATCAGGTAACTAACTCACTGACATCAATGATAAGGCAGTCTTTATCCCACTGACACCAAAAAAGGGTATTTTTTTCTCCCACTGACCACCAATACCAGGGCAGTTGTTCTTCTCCCTGACAAACTGATACCTGGGCATTTTTTCTACCCACTGATCACCATTTTTTCCTCCTATTGACCACCAGTGAGAATGTTTTTTTCTTTTCACTGACCACCAATGCCAGAGCTTTTTTTATTCCCACTGACCACTGGGAATATCTTGGGATTCATTTGTCTCCTTTTGACTTGCAGTTTAGTGGCAGCAGAGTGGGTTTACTTGTACTTTGTAAGTACTCTTAAATTGGGCGAACGTATGCTTTATTTTGGGTTTCAAACACTTGCTTTTCAATAACGATCCAAAATGTAGAAAAAGGAAGGAAAACTGAAAGGGCAAGTTTCACCAGAAATATAGCATTGTAATCTTGTGTGATGCTTGCAGAGATCAATATAGTTTACAGCAATTTTATGGTAACTTCCAGTAATATGATTTTTGATGTAGTATACCAAAAACTACCATAATATTTGTGAGTCAATTCTGCAAAGCTGTGTAGAAGCAATTTATCAGTATCATTTTACTCATTTGGCATGCATACACAACATGGCAGCTTGTGGAAAGCGATGCGAACTACAAAGAATGAGTCAACTTGTCAATTGGGGAATGTCAAATAAGTGCTTTCAGAATAGCAGAAATGACAATGACAAACAATTTTTTTTTTTTAAATGTTGTGTTTCGTGGTCCTGCAATAAATAGGCATATTTTTCTTTGCATGATATGACCATGAAATTACAATAGCACAGCAGTCTCATGAATGTGCTTAGGTTTTTGAAAAAACATTGAAGCTGATCTACTAAAGAAGTTGAGCGTATTCACTGACCAAATTATGTGGATATTCACTTTGAATATTCAATCATCTGAAAGCATCTGCACATATTTGGGCATTCATGTGATTGCATAATTACTGTGAATATTCACACAATTTTTAAGTGAAGTTTCTCAGCTCCTTTAGTAAATCAGCCCAATTGCATGCAGTATTTTTTTAGTCATGTAATCTGCCAGCGTGCTCAGCAGAGCAACGATTACCTATCACATGATGCAAAAATAGTATGCAAACTGTAGTAAACACAGCGATCAAACATTTTGGTTTAGAAATATAACAGTAAATGGAAGTTTATTTTGCTGGCATTATTCATTGCATTGTCTTATTAGTTAAAATGTGTAAAAATAGGATTTTTGTACTCCTCATCTTGGAGTCCATCGAGAGACACAGGAATTCTTTCACCTTCAGATTATTCTGTGCCTACAGAAGTATCTAAAATAGTAAACAAAAAAAGAAAAACTGTACGTTACCATAGTAGAACCCCCTACTCCTACCAGCATGCCTCAATCTTGTAGCAAAGCAGTACTGACAGTATGATCATAAATGCAGAGGTGTGGGACCTATGTCTCTCAATGGACTCCAAGAATAGGATTTTATAGTAAGTACAAAATTAATATTTTTTTTCTTGTCCGTTAAGGGACACAGGAAGCCTTTAACCTTCAGGACATCCAAAAGTAGTCCAACTAAGGGGTGGACATCACAGTAAACAAATGCTAACAGGCCCAAGAAAACAACGGAAAACTGAGCACTAACTACAGCTTAAAAAAACACCTGATGTATCTTACCCCCAAAGCTGGCATCAGATGAGTCCACAACGTCCACTTGATAGAACTTAGAGAATGTGTGAACAGAAGTCCAGGTGGCAGCCTTGAAATATGGGAAGCAGTTTCTTGATGTGGAAAATCCCAAGAAGCACTCACAGTCCAAAATGAGCAAAAGTAGCAAAGTTGTGCCTTGAAAGGAAAGGTTGGAACCTGATCCCTAAAACCATAAGCTTGGATGATAGTCTGCCTGAGCCACCCATAGATAGTGGAACAAGAAACCAGAGCAGCCTCCCAGGGTCCATTTGGGATTACAAAATGGAAATCAGTCTTTCTGAAAGAAAACAGTGGCAAGAAGGAAGTCCTAGGCCTCAACATTACCTTGTCCTTATGCAAGAGCAAAAAGTTATTTGCAAGATAAGGTCACCAGTTCAGATGTTTGCCATGCAGAGGTGACAGCTACAAAGAAAACTGCCTTGTAAACCATTTTGTAAAAAACCCACTCTTTAAATGGGCTCAAAAAAGATTTCCAAAGAGCAGAAAGAACCAGATTCAGATCCCACTGAATAACTGGGGAATGTCTGGGGGGAGCCCCTGTACAAAGGTCCTAATCAAAGAGTGAGAGGCTAACTGTCTCTGAAACAAAATTAGAAGGGCAGAAGCCTGACCCTTGATAGCACTGAGAGCCAAATGCTGGCCCAGACCCAACTCCAGGAATAAGAGGATTCTTTTCATGGAAAAACTCCTGGGGTGTAAGACCCGAGCCTTCCATGTCCAATGACTGATGTTTTGCAGGAAGTAGACTTCATAGCTTTTAGCATCATGGGAATCACAGATTCAGAGATGCCATCGTCCCTTAGAACCTGACCTTCAGCAGCAATGCTGTTAAAGCCAGCAACTGGGAAGCAGGATGGACAATCAACCCATGGAACATAAGTTGTTGATCAAGCAGTGCTCATGGAGCATCTGCCAGATGTCTTACTAGGTTAGCTTACCAAACTCATCTGGGTCAGTCTGGAGAAATGTCCTCTATCTTGATCCTGCAAGATTCCTCCGAGACAAGATTTCTCAGATGAACAAGTCCTCTGCATTGACATGGTGCCCAGGACTTTTTCCCAGCCCAATTCTGTCTGTTGTGAGGATCTTTGGGAAAACAAGGCTTCCAACTCCAGAGCTGGATTCCCAGGCCACCAAGCCAGAGATAGCCAGGTCCTTGGAGTCAACCAAATTGGTCTGAACAGAGACTGACATGTCCTAAAACTACAGAAAGTTGCATTGTAGATGTCTATAGTGAAATTGGGTAAAGGGAACTGCCTCAAAAGAGGCTACCATAAGCCCCAGGACTCTCATGCAGAATTAGAAAGTTGGACGGCTCCTGGGCTAAAGACATCAAACCTGAGACCTGAGAAAATGAAGCTTCTCCTGTGGAAGGAACACTCTGGCCTAAAATGAGTCCAGGACCAGACCAAGATACTCCAAGCAATGAGTCAGTTCCAGCAACTATTTCTGGAAGTTCAGGATTCACCCAAACTGCTGAAATGTCTGGACAGTTCGTGACATGGTGTGCGAAAGAGCTCTCGTTGGTTGTTTCCTCAACAGGAGGTTGTGTAAGTCAGAGAGATGGACATATGCACATAAGCATATTTGATTTCCACAACAGCTAGAAAGTCTTCCTTGCGGGGCGAGGTGATGACAGTCGATGGTGGATTCCATCAAAAATGTATGTTTTTGAATGTAAACATTCACAGCTTTGAAATCCAAGATGGGGCAACTGCCCTATTTTGGTTTGGGAATAGTTAACAGGTTGGAGTAAAACCCCTGGAACTGTTTTACTGCATTGGGTAAAGACACCTTGATCTAGGAGCCTAGAGAGGGCTTGATGGAGATCTGCTAATCTGTGTGGAGATATAATAAGGTTAGAAGTGAGAAAACGAGGCGGGTACAGGGAGCAAAATTCTAGTTTGTAACCCTCCTGCATCTAGGCAATTGAGATGCAAGCTGTCCAAGCATCTGCAAAGGTCAACAGATATCCCCCACTCTGGAGAGTGGGGGTGTAGATTCATGCAGAGGAAGGCTTGACTGAGGATTTGGCAGACCTTGTGGGTGGATGGGGAGTCAAACTTCGAGGGTTTTGATGAAGTCGAGCAAGTGCAGAAATAAAAACTACATTACTTAAAGAGAGAGACAGTTTTGCAATCCACTTCTTACACTAGGGAAGCTTTTGCCAGCAGTAGCATCCTTGATGTTATCAAGAGCAGGTTCAAAGAGATTTTGTCCCTTGAAGGCCATGTGGATCAAACGCTTCTTGCCATATTAGCAAAATACTGAGGAAAGCTAGTAGTAGGAGGGGTTTCTCTTGGCTGGTTTACAGTTTATTGTTTGCCATTGTCAAATCCTCATGTAAGCAGCAGTTTAACTTGAAGGTTAAAGACTTCCTGTGTCCCTCAATGGACAAGAACACATTTATAATCATCTGTCAGTTGTCTGAGTCCCCCTGGGGAGAATGACAAGATCTATTAGTCCTGGAAGGTATTGACACCAGGAGAGAAATTTGTGAGATATACAAAATTTTACAGTTGTCACTGTTATGAGGGGTAAGAGTGAATCTTCCAATGGGTACATGTGTTCCTCTCTCTTCCGTTTGAGATTCTTTCCTCTCTCTTCCGTTTGTGTTTCCAGGACAGGAAGTGAAGGAGACACCAGCAGCAAATAAAACTGACAGAGGTTTTAGCCATTCCCGATTCCATTTAATTTTGTAATTTTGCTATCAGCTTTCAAACCCAAAAATAATTGCAAGCAATTGATAAATATTCAGCAATTTGTCACCCACTGTTTCAGTTGTCACCTGGTTGCAATGCTTTAAAATTGCAGTGGAAATCAGTCTAAAGGGGCTCATACACCTATCGATTAACGTTCCGAAATCGTCCTCGAATGGTCTTTAGAACGATAATCGATCAGTTGATGGGAACCCAACAATTTTTTTTTTACTGTACTCCTGGCCCAAGTTTCTCGACTGCTCAGGCTGGAAAACTTTTTTCGAATCGAACAAAAATCCATAGATTAGTGGTGTTTTCGTCCGAAAACCAATCGCAACAAACGAAAATCCGTTCTGTCGAGCGACGAAATTCAGTGAAATTCACAATTATCTAAATCGATATTGGCCTGTGCATGATGTGCTATTTGAGCTTGAATCAAGAGATGGTTCTTGGCAGCAACGAAAATTCCCGAACGATAATCGCAGAGTGTATGGCCAGCTAAATCATCATAATGTTGACAATAATGCATTATTGTCTGGCCAATTGCAATTACTAGATAACTTAAAAAAGCTGATGGAAAGCTCCTAAAATTGCCAAGTGTATGGCCAATTTAAAAATCTAGTAGGTTAATTGCCCGCCTTCCAAAAATTGGCTTTATAGTGTATGAATGTGGATGGGACATTACAGTGTGTGCTCCTTCAGAAAGCAGAGACTAATGTGAACTTCCTATGTATTCTGAAAAGTGCTGTTTAATACATTGGGACTATATACAGCAATTATTGGGAAAAAAAGAGAATAAAGCCCAAAACCTAAAACTGGCCTTTCTAATTATTCAACACAAGCATGCACACACATGAGATTATAGCACAAACTATTCCAGATACAGTTGACATATTTTATTAAGAGGATTATTTGCATAAATACACCATTTTCTGGGTCAAGGCTATAGCTATTCATTTATGTTCTCCTTTTTTCGCTTGTCTTAAGTGTCACAGATATTCTTGAGCCATGGACAATCACTTACCTGTCATTTATCATCCGTCAGTTCTTAATTACATTTTAAATGTGATTCCAAAGGTTTTCTTCTTGTTTCCACATTATAAACTGAACAGTTTGTTATTCTCTGTACATGTTGTCTAGCAACACAACTCTGAGTAATAATGTGTTCCACCTGATTGCAGTTGCCATTGCATACCACTATCAAGGCAAAGTATAATGACCATGTAATCAGAGTAATCGCTATGCATGTTTGAACATATTTTGATATATTTAAAAATTAAAATAGAGACTTTGACAACAAAATGAGACATAAGTGAAATGAAAAAAACCGCAAGGGACTTCCAGAGTTAAAAGATCTCAATAATGTTAACTGAAACATGTATATGATTTCCATGGAAGGGAGGAGCTAAATTCATTAGAGGAACATGATAGGTTGCTGCCTATCATTTGGTCCTAATATGCAGACATAGAACACTGGTTCCCCAGAAATTCATATTTTAGTAGCTTTTTCAGACTAGGTTCCTACACTTTGCATATGGCCACAATGCTACACAATGAGTGACTATCGTGTATACCGGTTACCGTGTAGCAGCTCTAATAAGTTTCCATTGTTACAGGAGGTAGCAGTTGATATTGCTTGATTCTGTGATTGAGCTTAGAAGATTTTAAAATGCTCATGAGTATGATTAAAAGTCACAGTGTGGCAAGTCAATGTGATGAGATCAAATTGTTGAATTGTGCAACAGTGTGAGATCAATCACACAACCAGGAATACAAATTCATTGTGCGAGGTCACACAGAAATCAATGTGATGAAAATAGAGCAATTGATCTCATGAGATTTCAATCTCTTAATTGTGCTACAAAAATCTGTGGCTGTAGCATGGCCCCAAGGGCTTGGTAACAAAAGTGATTATCGATTACACTATTCATCAACAGCTGCCCAAGATTGGGCATAGTGTCACCTGGAATTAGTTGCTACTTTTAAAACAATGTGCCTGATTTAATAAAGGAGTGAAGCATGTTCACTTTGCAAGGGAATTTTTACTTGGCTTTGTGAATAAAGTCATGCTGAATTTTATCATTCAATGATGAGCTAGAAAAAGTATTATACTTTGCAAAGTGAATTTTTACCACAAACACTAAAGTGAGTGAAATTTCCCTTGCAAAGGGATAACAATGCTCCACTTTTTTTTAGTGAATGAGCCATAATCTCTTTTTATGTGTCGACTTACAAGGAAGCCACAAATCACATAAAATATATTACTGCTGTTCTTTTGAATGATTTAAGTGTATGTAAACCCTAACAATGAACTTCTCTTATCTGGTCCTTCTTGGCCGGTAAATATACCATTACAAGCATTTTATCTGTAGCAACCTGGGATGCTCTGGCCGGCGTCCCTCCCAGCTTCTGGCAACCAGTAACATCACTGGTTGCCAGGAGTTGGGAGGGATGCCGGCCAGAGCATCCCAGGTTGTTATGAGGTGGACAGGGAGATGTGTACCGCCCTTACACATCACCCCACCCGGCTCTTAGCAACCTGGTAGGCTCTGGCTGAAATGGGGGTGGGAATCACACAGCAGACATTGTGCAGCCATGCCACTCTGCCTGGCCCCCACCCCCCTATGTAGCCCAAAGAGATGCCACCTGAGACAACAGCCTGTGATGTTTTCAGTTGTTTCATTATAGGGATGGCCCTGCTCAGGGGCATAACCACAGTTCATGAGGCCCTATAGCAAAATTTGGGTGGAGTCCCTCAGCAACCTCCCTACTGATATTAACCTCCCTAGCGGTATGATTATGTCAGGAATTTTGTACCAAAAGCGGTACAATTTTTTCCATATTCTGCTGCGTACAGCAGAGGACGCCGCGGGCTCGCAGGGACAAGGTAAGTGTCACTTTTCTCTGCAGCCCCGAGTCTGGCTCGGGGTTACCGCTCCTGGTATGGAAAATTCACCCCGAGCCAGACTCGGGAATACCGCCAGGGAGGTTAAAGTCAGGAGAACTGCCTGCATAGTCCCCCCTGTACATCTGATGTCAGCACTTCTTGATTAATAATGCCAGTGTCAGCAGCAACTGCTACAATCTTATTGGGGGCCCCTTCCATCGCCAGGCCCCATAGCAGCCGCATGGGCCGCTATGGCTATTGTTATGCCACTGGCCCTGCTTGTCATTAATAACTACCTGTAATGTTTTAACTGCATTGTTCTGTGAGGACTACAAAACAACGCCTATGTATATTATAGAGAACAGAGGAAGGTTGGGGTTTCCATAAACCTGTCTTGTTTCTGTTGCTCTGATATAGAAGGGAGTGAGTGTTGTCATCCCAGGAATGGAAGTGTGTTACTGGCAGAATCATCAGGTGAAAATAAATGAAAAAAAAAGAAAGCTAATGCAGCCCCCTATCTTAATAAAATTTTTGCTTTTGGGTTTAGATACATTGTAATCTGAGGTAATGCAAGTGCATCACAAGCTGAGCTGTGAATTGCTACCCTAGCAAATGTTACTAGTTCATACATTTCATAAACATTCAAACGCTTTAATAGACTAGTGACACCACAGAAATAGAACAGCATGGAAGCTAAATATCTCCTTAAGGATCACAAACTTCAGAGGGCATTTCTAGATCCTTACAAAGGAGATAGAGATAGGTTGGAGCAAATGTCCCAAAATCAGATGACTTAAAAGGAGAACTATGAGATGAGTGATTTCCACTCACCTCATAGTTCTAGCCGACCTGTGACAATGAGACGGTCACAGGTCGGCTCAGTAGATCGGGAGGTGAGCGAACACATACCAGGTTCGCTCACCTCTCGATCCTGTCACGGCTCTCTGCCGTGACAGGGGGAGGGCTGGATTCCCCCCTCCCCGATACTACAGCGCTGACTGGTGGAACGGACGGGGGAGGGGGCGGGTACAGCTGGCTCTGCCTCTAGATAGGCAGAGCCAGCTATCACTCACGCAGCTGGGCGAATCCCGTCATCTACGTCGGGATCCGCTCCGGCGTCTCAGTATACCGCGAGCTGTAGCTCGCGGTATACTGAGCTTAGGGTAACAGGAGGACGCTAGTTTGTGTCCTCCCGTTACCCTAAGGAGAACTATGGGGAAAAACACTGACCCCATAGTTCTCCTTTAAAGACATGGACATATAAAAAAATCGTCCACACTAGTTGAAATGTCTTATAAAGGGAAACTATAATCTTGTGGATGTTTTTTTTTTATTACTGTGCTTGATTTACTAAAGCTTAAGCATGCACATCAGTGCATCAGGGTGCATGAATACTCAGAATGTATTCTCAGTATTTTCATTGCATCTGTGTTGAGCACAGCCATGTATGCACACAGCATTTAAAAAGGTGATTTAAGTAAGAAGTATGTTTTATTATTAAAGACATCTGTAGGGCCACATTAGATCGCTGTGTAATGTCAATGCTTGGTAAAAAAGTGCATATCACAGTGCCTACTGCAGAGCAGTTCGTTACGGTGCCAATCATATATAGACTGAAGGACATCCAGCATCATGTCATCATGTGGTCTTTTCCTCCCCATCCTAACTGTTCTTGGCTCACCTGTTTCATTCACTGGATGTCAGTTCAATTAGCCATGGAGGATCAGTATCACATGTGGGCATTACCTAGGCAGTCTGAATGCAAGTGCAGTCTACCTTGGAATGCCCACTCCATTAGACTGGCATTGGCCTAGGAAGGCATTTTGATATTTGCATAACCCCTCCCAAGAGCCAGCCCACGCTTGCATCAGGGCTGAGGGCTCTTTAGATGAGTGATTTCAGGACCACTCCCACCAGCCATTATCTCCCTGAATTGCACACAGAAGGACAGAGGTGCAGTGATGACATTACTGGGTCTAAAATAAGCTATGTAATGAAAACAGAAAGATTTTTAAAAAATTATTAATTAGACGCAGATTAAACTCTAGTTTTAGTAGTTTTAGGGTGCGCTGCAAGCCAATTCAAAATAAATAGATTCCCTTGATGAAATGCCCTTAACACAATGCAAAATGTGAAGGAGGCCTCAAAGTAAAGAAGCCATAGCACATGCTGTACTTGAGGTATCATAATGCCACATCCGACACTGCAATTGCAAATTGGTATGTGCACTGCATTATCTCCTGACATAATAAAGAACGAAGGTAAATACTTTAGGGCAGTGGTTCTCAACTCGTGGGTCGCGGCGTCATGTCTGCATAGACCGGCCCATCTGCATTAGAGAGAAAACACCTAATTAATGCACAATAACACTGGTAGATATTTCCAATGAGATACATATTTACTTTTTGGTTAACGGCCAGCTTTACGTAGACACCTACACTATATAGTTGTTGGAATAAATAAAAGGAGACTACACACATTGAAGGGGATTTGTCAAAACAGGAGCAGATGAAACCTAGAGCAGCTGTGCATGGCAACCAATCAGCTTCTCTCTTTCATTTTCAAATCTTAACTGAACAAACTGAAAAGAGAAGCTGATTGGTTGCCCTGCACAGCTGCTCCAGATTTTGTCTGCTCCAGTTTTGATCAATTCCCCCCCACTATATTAAACCTCAACACCATATACTGCGGGGAATTTACTGGGGCAGCCAGAATCTGGAGCAGCTGTGCATGGCAACCAATCAGCTTTTAGCTTTCATTTTCAAATCTTAACTGAATAAACTGAAGATATAAGCTGGTTGGTTGCCATGCACAGCTGCTCCAGGACTTGAAGAAACTGAATCCAAGCCAAATTCAGGTACTTACACAGCTTGCCTTAAAAATAAATTTAAAGATGTATTACTGAATATAGATCTGCTTTAAATAGCATATATTATATCAGCTTTAAGTTAAGTCTGAAAACTGAGCCAAATCACCTAAACTACCAGACCAATACTGAAAGGTATATTTAGCCCAGCACTAAGAGATATCAGAGCTACAATTAGCATGCCTGGACTTTGTGATCCAGCTTGGAAATGTGCCAATATGCCAATATGTGCCAGAGTCAGCCATGATTTCCTTTAATCATGGCTGACTCTGTGATTCTATGAGCCAGTTTTTTCCACAGTTCCCCATCTTGTACTGTTTATTCTGACTATTTCAGGGTCTGGCTGGTGCTAGCTTTTATGGTGTCTAACCATCGTCTACTATGGCTGCCTGGCTTCCTATTGCTGCTAACTAATCCAAGCATAATTGTGTTAATTAGAAATTTAAACTAATATAAAAATATCCCTGAATAAAATCAACATATTTTCTGTCTGTATAGGTAAGGTCATCGTAGACTGATGACTGTTGATCAAATACCTCTTTGATCAGATTGTAAGAGGGTCAGGTTGGCAGCATTCCCAACCCCAATAATCCTTATGGAACCTCAGTTTAAGAGAAAGTCTACTGATTAGGTTGTGATTTCAATCATTAGGAAACAACAACTATAAGCTTGTAGGATATCATGACCACACTTGTCAACAAAAAACAAACAAATAAAAAAGGAGCTTTTAACAGTTGGGTAGTCTTCTAATATTTTCCTGCTGTCTAATGTCTGTGACTGGCTTTACTTTTAAACAGCAGATGGTGCTTGTGATAGAAAAGTATGAGGCCTATTGCAGTGTTCCAGGTAGACTGAGTGGCTGTAAAATAATTAGGTCAGCATGGAAAAAAGGAATAAAAGTTCACCATTAAAAATAATAGCCTTACCTTATTTAGACGCTTGTATAATGTGATTCACTAGAGCCAATTTAAAAAAAATGGAACATGTATTATTAGATTGCTGCATGCAAATCTTTCATAAGTGAGGGAACTTTTTAAAATATTTATGCTTTTATGATTGCAATCATCCTTTAAAGATCTCGGAAACCTAAAAAACATCCATTAAAACTTTAGTGATCATTAGTGGAATGACAAAAAACAAGAATCAAACATGCATGAGGTAATTTAGGTAAAGTCCCTTAAATGCTGGATTGGCTGCATATCATACAATAGCACCAGACACATGTCTAGCCAACTACTATTAAAGGCCTTCAGCTTTGCTCTAGGATAAATAAACTGTGCCCAGACCAAGGCATTAAAATAATTGTATATTCCTAACAAATAGTAAAGAGTTTTAAAACAAGCCATCACTGAGTTCTCTATGTGCTTGTGCTGTGAAGCAATTCATCCTAAAAGTCCAGTTTTAGTTGGTTTCTAACATCTCAGAAAAACCTGTCATGTATTTACATTAGAAGGCTGGAAACCAGCAAAGTTTCTGGTGCAATAGACAGTAATAGGAAAAGGTATTAGTGCATTGTGAATCTGTTGTGAAATTTGTAGACTAATTTCTCCATAATGGTTACAGCTACAGAGGTGAATAAGGCTTTGTTTTGTTGTGCTTTTACACCCTGCTCAGAATATATAAATACTTTATTGTGCATATTCAGGGCACAGTTTCATTTAACAAGATATTTTAGGTCAAGCCACTTTCTCAAGTGTCTCCCACTAACTGAGTATGAAGTAGTCTGTGACACTTGTTACAGACTGCTTTTATTTAAAAGTTTTCCTCTACACAGTTAAACAGTTTGCCGGACTTCAGTCCTTTCTATGTAGTAATATAACACAGTCTTTTCTCTGCTAGGTTCAGCGTAGAAGCAACACTAGGGCCTTCAGCTTGCTATTTTTGTTGCCTTGCAGGACTAAGATCACCTAGAAAATGGCAAATTACAGAGTACCATTACACCCAAACAGACAAGCTGCTATATCAGTTATCACTACTTAGTACAACTATACTCTTAGCTCTCTATCTTACAAAAGGGTCACTCCTGCAAGAGGTGCAATTATTGTACACTCTAGTATGGGATAGCTTGGTCCATTACAGTCATTACAACAGGAGGGATTGATCTCATAGTATAGAAGAAGATAAAATAAATGGAAATCATTTTCACACATAATTTTTGGACCAGGTGTCAACTGTAAGTTTTATTATCATTTGGTAAAGGATAAATGATTACTGTACAAATCAGTTAATCTGTTTAAACAAGGTAGGAAATTAAACTGGCCATTGATATTTTATTAACAAAAATGCTAATGAAAATAAAAATAGACCCCCTTCCCAAGGCATGTCAGGAGAGAGAGAGAGGGGAAAAAAAAAAAAAGGAGCAAGGTACAAATAAATAAGAAACAAAAATATTAGGGCCGCCCATCTCTGCTTCTGGCATAGTACCCTAAACATGCACAAAAACAAATCCCTGTAAGTACTAGACCAAGCAGGACCGCTATTACGTTTCCTTCATCTGTTGCTTCTACCACTGGAAGCACAAAAAACAGAGATATACAAACAGACAAGATTAGGTAGATCCTTCCAAGGAAAGCCATTTAGTACCAGCTGAATAAGATTCTCTCTAAAACAAAAAAAGAAATGAAAAAAAATGGTTACATTTCTGTATTAATTGAAGAAGCCAAACAAACACACAAATATTTTAGGGATGCACCGATACCTTTTTCTGGTATCAAGTGCGAGCACCGATATTTTTCCCCGGTACTCACCGATACTGCATAACGTTACCGGAAGTCGTGCGACGTGGAATGACTCGCCATTCGGCTTCCCAGGTGACGAGGAAGCATAGAGCTGGCTTTCTGGCCAATCAGGAAGCCAGGGGGTGGGTAATGACTCACCCAGGCTTCCTGATTGGCTGGGAAGCCGGCTCCAGGCTCCCTCGTCACCCAGGGACGAGGAAGCCTGGAACCGGCTTCCCAGCCAATCAGGAAGCCTGGGTGAGTCATTACCCACCCCCTGGCTTCCTGATTGGCCGGGAAGCCAGCTCAATGCTTCCTGTAGACGAGGAAGCATGGAGCCAGCATCCCGGCCAATTAAGAAGCCAGGCTGCGTGTAATGACTCACAGCCCGGCTTATTGGTACCGGAAGTTCCGGTATCGGGATAGGCACCGGGATCATTTGGGTGAGTACGAGACCCTCACCCAAATACTAGTATCGGTTCGGTGAATCCCTAATTGTATATGTTACACACAGACACGCACAGTTTATTGTCATCCAGCTAAATAGTGCATTTTTTCTTAACTCTGTTTGTATGCTAAAGGAACATTAATCTGCAGTGAGAATTGAAGGTTAGTGAGGTCCTGACCTGGTTCACTCAAGTTTTTCTAGGATGAACTGGTTGCTAAGGAAGGCAATGATACTCCTCAGGTGTCACGTGAAACATCTTTCCTTAGTAACCTGCCTATCTGTAAGTGGCTGCTAAGAAAGCTAGGGCTGGAACTTGCACAGCATTTAAAAAGGAGAACTATGGGGTCAGGGCTTTTCCTCATAGTTCTCCTAAGGGTCACGGGAGAACACAAACTAGCGTTCTCCCGTGACCCAAAGCTCAGTATACCGCGAGCTACAGCTCGGGAGAGAAAAACACTTTCTCCCGGAAAGGTTTACTCTGCTCGATCAAGCAGAGTAAACCTTTCCCTGCTCTGTTTTTTTTTCTGACATCGGAGCCGCCGGCTGCCGTCAGTCAGAAAAACAAACAAACCCCAGTATAGGAATGCATAGCTAGATTCATATTAGCTATTTCACTTTGCAATAGACAATAGCAAACTAGCTATTGCATCCGCCCACTGCTGCTGTCAATCAGCAGAGGGGGACCTGAAGTTTTCCATCAGGTTTTTGAGATTGGGGGGGGGGGGTAGAGGGCACCTCCCTGAAATGAGAAGGGCACCTCCCTGAAATTGCTTTCTTCAGGTTGGGATCCCTGTTATACATACATGTTACTTACTGGTATAGGAGTCTTCAAATATATAAGCTTTCTGCTTGTTTTCAAATTCCTTTTTTCCACCTAACAAAGCCAAACAAAAAATATAAAAAGGTAATGTATTGTGCAACACTTTAAAATTCATACACCACTTACATAAATTCCCCTGCGTTCTTCACTGTACCATAATATCCCAGGAGAGATTACATTACACATACAACTGAATTATTAGAGGGAGACACACTCACACTCTCTTGGCAGAGATGGAACTATCTTAACTGGCCAGTTTACACAGGATGGCAGTAAGCATGGAGGTAATGAATTTCCACGTTTGCAATCAAATTGGGATAACACCAATTTTATATTTCCTACATGTTCCCATTCACATAGTTGACTTAACCCCTTCGTGACTGACGACGTACAGTGTCGGGGCTGTTTAAACAGACTCCCGGCGACTTACTTTCTATTCTCTGTAAATTCAAGAAGGGGGCTTGGGAGTTAATCAAATTATAATGAATGTGCTGCGCTTCATCTAGAACAATACATAAACAAATCTCTATAGTAAATATGTGCTTAAATAATACATGCAATCAAAAAAGTGTTCACAATTAATCTTCCTGTAAATAATAGTTCGGAAAGTTCAATCATATATTCCGTGTTCAAATATACACAAATGTGGAATCACACGTATACAGGTGAAACTCGAAGCCACTGTGAAAGTTATTTGTACAAAGTCCATGCGTCAACTCCAATTATCACCCAGGTGCTCCCCCTCTTAGTGGGCCGCTCACCTTATGAATAGACCTGAACAGGTCTAGAATCGCTTTAATGGGTCTCCAATTGATCTTATTCAAAGGCCATCTCTCCACAATCGTTGCACAGAAAATGATGTCAGTGTGTCATCACGACCATATCCAATAAAATATTTATTATAGAGATTTTTGTTTATGTATTGTTCTAGATAAAGCGCAGCACATTCATTATAATTTGATATATTCAGAGGGTAACACTTCTTATACTGCTTGCAGCTACACAGAGTTTGGCGCGAGGTGCTATTTTGTCACTTGTGGCTTGGGAGTTAATGTTTACCATAATCTGTACTGTGCTGGCAGATCTCATTATCAGTTGAAACTAGATTTGAACAATGGGTCAAAAATCTGGAAGCTTGACTTCTTCATTCTGTGTTAACCAGAAGAACTCACTTTGTCCCTGGGGAGAGACTCACTTTGAAATTGTTCAGAGTAACCTGCAGTCTGACCAAAGGCCTGCTGTAAAAAAACATCATAAAAAAGGTAAGAAATACGTTTTACAAAATTATATTTCGGTGTAATTGGGAACACAAAACAAACCTTTAGTGGAGTTTTCTCTAATTTGACTGCATAAGTGGAATTACACTTTAAAAAGAGTATCGAAAGACACACCAGACACAGTGGTGGATGGATTAGGGAATGATTAAAATGCCTGTCAGTTTTTTTTTGTCCCATTGCCAAGATTCCCCTTACTTTGCTGTCCCATAGACATATAAGTGAGAAGAAACATCTTCAAAGTAAGGGAAATCCATGTTTAGACAGTTGCTACTACAACAAGTGTCACCACGGGAAAAATGTCTCCTCGCCTCCTATTCTGGTGACAACTAAAAATGATGGATGTTCCCTCACTTTCGGTCCTGTTTTGCATTGTTGGCTACAAAGATTTTATTTATGTTTTCTGAAATTTCAAAGAGTTTATCTTATGTTATCAGTTTCAACTACTGGTTATCAGAATGTTATACAAATGGCCAGTTCACTGTTCAGCAGACTGGGGGTCAGACTGTGGCCAGTTGGATTAAAAAAAGTCCCTACGTTGGTGGTCAGTGGAAGTACAAAATACAGTACCTCTATGTTGGTGGTCTGTGGGAGTAATAAACACCGCAGCATCAGTGATCAGTGCACATAACAGATGGCTCTGCATCAGTGGTCAGAGGGAGGACCAGTGCCCTAGAACTGATGTCAGTGGGAATAGTAAAAAAGCCCAGCGTTGATGCCAGTGAGAGTAATAAAAGACTCCACCATCAGACACGGGTATTTAGTGGTCACTTACCTCCCTATAGGCTCCATGTCCCAGGCCAATCCTCATTTTGAAGTCATGGCCAGAACTAGACAAACTATCACGCAGGAGGAGACTCAATAAAGCCAGTAATAGTTCACCTGCTGCTGGAATGCTCTGTGTTCCATTGCTCAGCAACCACTGCAGCTCTGCACAGTGGCTCCCTTGTTGTGCAATGAGAAAGCCCTGCATAGAGGGCCTCCTTGTTCCAGGGGCTAGTTTACAGCAACCAGTGGGTGATAACAGGCCCATGAGCCCTAATTTTGGGACCGCTGGTTTAAACAGCCCTTAACTGCATTGTTAAACATTTTATTTTCTTATAATAGTTAAGGGACCATTTTATTACACATTCTTGTTGTCCATAGTCTCAATTAGAACATTTGTTTCATTTTCAACTCTGGACTGCAGACATGACAATGTCTTGACATTAAGCGGATTGGTTGTTATAGACAATAAGATAATGATTTTTTGGTTTGAAAACAATTAAAAACTAAACACATAGGCATTTTGAAAACAAACATAAATGGAACATTGTGCCATGTCTGGACTAGCCAGTAACATATGGAATACCATACATAATGGCAAACAAAAGGGCTAAAACAATTGCTTCTATTCCAGCCACGAGCTTGTTTTAAACTGAACCTGTACTGTTCTCACACAGGGCAAAGTAGTACGTTTACTTAATAGCCTGACCCCACCCTCTTACTACTTATACCCACCTTTCGGTCACACCCCATGCGCCATGTTTTCCCACTGATTAAAACACTCTGTGTAAACCTCAAGTAAGTGTAGTCTTAGTTTACACAGAGAAGACCATTGGTTGGTCAGGCCACCAATGTGGAAAGCCATTTAACCCATTGACCTCCAATGACATATCCCATATTGCATAGCTGTCCCTCTGATATGTAGCTAATGATATCCTGGATTTACATGATCATGAGATAAAGGGGCTACATGTGTTCTCCGGCATACATGTATTCTCCGGCATGTGAACAGAGTGGCAGCAGGTGGAGGAATGGAAGGTAGATATAAGCAGAGAGGGGGAACACACTATTACATACATTGGAGACTCTGCCCTGCACAGAAAAATGTACAGGATACATTTATTTTTAAAGCATGCCCAAGTATGAACTGTAGATGTAATTTTAAGGGCTGGAAAGCCACTCAATCATTTCTACAGGCTCAAACAAGGGACAATAAGCCTACATCTAACTTTCCATACCATCTACCTTAGTAACACAGTCTATTCATTCCCTTGCTGTCAGGATGGTGAGCAAGAAAATCCGTGCACATAGAGTTAATCCTCACCAATCTCTGTTCAAGTCTGATTGAACCTGAGGTGCTCATTCCTGGCCATGTTCGGGTTGAATGTCAGTGCAGTGTCACAGGAGAAGGAAACTGGGTAATCAATGTTCCTGATCTCAATCTGCAACACATAGTGAATCTTATATGTCATTAGTCATCTAGTAGAGGGACAACAATGAAGCATGGAATATGTAGCGTGAAGTCTAAGAGTTAAACGCCTTTTCATTCCAATCTATTTTTTTTAAATAAATTCTTTATTTTTCAATGTTTTAAAGCTTACACCGTACATAAAGGACAGTGCAGGAAAAAGAAAAGGGTATACATAATACAATCTTTGCAAGTATAAACCAACACGATCATTTCAAAACTGTCAAAAAACAAACAACTAATTGTTTAGCCATACAGGCACCTGTGGTTAAAAAAAAGAAAGGGGGGAGGCAGCTTTCTGGCTCGTGTGGTGGGACCGAAGATGGGTAGTCGGGTGTTTATGCCGGCCGCGCTGTCATTTGAGGTGTCTGATGTAATTAACTGGCACGTGCCTTATTGGTAAGTGCTCTCTATCGATTTCATAAAAGAGTTACAGAAGATGAGGAAACAGCCGACGTAACACCCCGCTGGTTATATGTGGGCGATGATATAGTGGAGAGCACACATGTGTACATAGTACCAACTTATGTGTTAGGTTATTGGATAAATATTAGGCATGGTGGGATAAGGAAGATGCCAAGTGGTTTATTAATGGTTATCAATCATACCCAGGGTATGTGTGAAAGAGTGGGGGAGAAGAGAGAAACTTCAGGAGAGGAAGAAAGAGGGGGGGATGCTAGATCAGAGTACGGTATATTATGTTATGATCTCAGTTGCTCTCCAAGGGTGAGATATTCAGGCGAGCACATAAATTCCATCCAGGGATGCCATGTATTAAAGAATGAAGTATAATTGTGGTTAATTGAGCTTGTGAGGTCTTCCATGAGGTAGATATCGTGGATGCGGTCTGAAACCTGTCTGATAAGCGGTGTTTCAGGTTTTTTCCAGAGGGCTGGTATACAGGCCCGGGATGCATTGACTATGTGTCTAGTAAGGGAGCAGGAATAGACACGCATCGGTATATTATTGTGGTGTAAGAGGAAGAAGGCAGGGTCTCGTGGAACCGGGGCGTCAGTACATTTTTGCGCAAGGGCGTGCACCTTATCCCAAAATTGCACAAGGGCCGGGCAAGACCAGAACATATGGAGCATGCCTGCCGAGGACTGTTGGCACCGCCAGCACTGGTCTTGTGAGTCCCAGAATAATGAGTGGAGGGCTTGTGGCGTGCGGTACCATTTGGTCACTATTTTGTAGCCCAATTCTTGGTACCTGTTGCTAATTGAGGAACGGTAAGAAAGAGACAGTAGTTTAGTTGCGGCTTCTGTTGGTATAGCAATCTGGAGTTCCTCCTCCCATCTTGACAGGAACCATAGTGGGGATTGGACCGACTGTTCGATCAATTGCGTGTAGCAGAAGGAGAGGACATGTCGTGGAGGGTCAGTTTGGGTACAGAGTTGTTCGAATGGAGTGAGCGGTCTTTTATGATTATACACCAGTGGAATGGTAGAGAGGAAGTGGGTTAAGCGCATGGCGGACCAGAAGTCGAGAGGTCCATATTCTGGTTGAGTATGGAGGGCATGGAAGGAGGGCCACTCCGTGCTCTTCAAGAGATGCATAGTTTTATGGATACCCAATCCTGTCAAAGTCGAGTATGTGTGGTGTCCTATGCCTGGGGGAAAAGAGGGGTTATCAAGTATGGGGAGAAGGGATAGAGGAGAGGGATCCCTTGGCGAAGACCGTACTTGCTAGTTTTAATGTGGGTCCAATGGTGGGGTGCGAGCGTATTTGAGGAGTTGGTGGCTCTATACTCCAAGGTAAGTTGGCCAGTGGTACTCCAACGAGGGATTGTTCTATTTCAATCCAAAGTTTAGAGGGAGAATGGTGGTTCCAATCAACTATACGGGCTAAGTGCGTGGCAGTATAGTATTGCTATACATCCGGAAGCGATATCCCCCCTGAATGCTTAGGTCTCCGCATAATATCGTAACTCAGTCTCGGTGGTTTACGGAACCAGACAAATTCTGTAAAAACCGCTCGTATACTGCGAAAAAAGGATAGGGCGATGTGTATTGGCAGTGCTTGGAGAGGGTACAGTAGGCGTGGGAGGATAGATTGTTTCAGGATATTGCTGCGCCCCATCCAGGAGAAAGAATTTTTGGCCCATGTGGCTAAGTCTGATTTTATATGTGAGAGTAGTGGGGGGAAATTCAAAATTAACGTGTGCGAGGGGTCTTTGGGAAGAAGTATACCTAAATACTTGATGGCGTTAGGTGCCCATTTGAAAGAAAAGTTTTCAAGGACTCTACGCAGTGACATGCCCGTAAGAGATATATGGAGGGCCTCTGATTTAGTGGAGTTAATTCGAAAGTTTTAGAGGGTTCCGTAGCTCCTCAATTCCTCATTTCAATCTAAAGCTGGCCACAGACCTTACAACCATTGCAAGACTTGCGATAATCGTACGATCGCGGGATTTCCCGTGATTATCGTACGATTATCACACGGTGTGTGGGCACCTCCAGTGGATTTTAAATCAACCTTTGTCAAGCCAGGTGGTGCTTGCCGGGCTGAAATTCAAGGCGACTATAGGGAACATAATGCCAGATTTGGTTTATATCTGTGCTTTGTGGTGTTCTAACATGTAAGTGTCAAAATGAATGACCATACAGTCAGCTTTGTGTGTTACGGTAATGCACAGTAAAATGTGCATTTAAAAAAAACCATATACATTTTATTTATTTAAATAGCGAGCAAGGAAAGAAAAAAAACAAACAGTGAGAAGGACAACCAAAGATAACAAGGACACTTATATACTATTAGGGAAATACTGCAAAGAAAAGAGATTTCATATTACAGAAGTAAAATGTGAATTTCACTGCGTAATGCAGTAGTCTGAATGGAGCCTCAAATAGTTCTTCCATTCAACCATGGCAACTGTATTTAATCAAAAATTCTGATTTCCTATATTCCTCACCTCGCTGCTATTGCAATGGACTTGTTACCTTTTGGTCTGCACAAAGCCTGAGGTCAGAATACAAGCTGTCTGATGCACATAATTACTTGCACTCTTCTGAGGTTTACTCCACAGGGGTTCCATCTTTGGTCTGATAAACCATTATTGTTGCACACTGCAGTTGTCTATTTTAATATTTACAGAACCACAACAAAGTTTCCTAAAATCTCTACAATGCATATTTTATCCACGTGGGAAGGGGGGATTTCGCTTGTTGCCAATGATGCTCGTTCACTTTAAAGTGCTAAAATGTATGTACAGGCTTATTTTTTGTTTGTTTGGACAGAGTAGGCAAGGGTTAAAATAAGTCTACCAGTTTTTTTTAAATGAAACGTTGACCATACCCACTGTTAATCACACCCACAAAAATCACTCCTCATTTTTAACACAGCTTTAAAACAATTGGTCACAGATTTTTTTTTAAACACGGTTCAAGGTATAAAGACAAAATGCTTTTAACCCCCATCAGGTTAATTTTTTACCCAATATATATTACTGATGCAGCGCCCCCTCACTTTCTTTGCCACAGACACAACTGAAAGTAAGTGAAAATCTCACAAATTGGGAGGTATTCCCCCATTTGAAGATTTCCCCCCTCCTATTGTTCTGGGCACAACTCTAATCATGAGTGAATAGTGATGTGCAGGGGCTTGTGCAAACCCAGTTTTCCTGAGCCCATGCCTGAGCAGCAGGTGCTCTGGACTGATGAGCCGAAATTTGAAATATTTGGCTGTAGCAGGAGGCAGTTTGTTCGCCGAAGGGCAGGAGAGCGGTACAATAATGAGTGTCTGCAGGCAACAGTGAAGCATGGTGGAGGTTCCTTGCAAGTCTGTGGTAGCAAACTTTCTGCAAATGGAGTTGGAGATTTGGTCAATGGTGTCCTCAATGCTGAGAAATACAAGCAGATACTTTTCCGTTGTGCCATACCATCAGGGAGGCATGTGATTGGCTTCAAATCTATTCTATAGCAGGACAATGACCCCAAAACATACAGCCGATGTCAGTAAAAACTATCTTCAGCATAAAGAAGAACAAAGAGTCCTGAAAGTGAGGGTTTGGCCCACTGTAATATACTGTAATAGCTGCAGCTACAACAGTGTGTTACAGGATCCCCCTGGCCCTACCAGGGAATATATATATATATATATAAATAATCTATGTACATTGTGACAAGCTGGACTAATGTAAGTACATACTGTATATATGGTTTACAAACTGGTGTTCTACTTTAAGGCTCACACTTAGTCTTTTTTGGGGTGAACAATAAAAAAACTCTCGATTTTAACATAGATGGGGAAATTCCCCCACCTGCTATTGTATGCTAAAGATGCCCATACACCTATCGATTTTCTATAGTCAGATATAAAAAGTGCAACAGATTTCTCCATCAAGCTGTGTGGATGGAGGAATCTCATGCTGGGCCTAGCTTCAGTATCTTGCTAGTCGGGCTCACTGGCTGTCAAAATGCCTGAATATCTGGATTGGACGCGGGAATTGTTCAGGTGTTTTGGCCCAGTGGGAGATTTCTCTATCCACACAGTTTAGCGCAGATGGAGAAATCTGTTGCACTTTTTCCATCTGACCATAGAAAATCTGCAGATGATCTATAGGTGTATGGCCAGCTTTACAGTGATGGGTGTGCTGCTGTCAGAATACCCAAACAGTGATTGCAGCTGACAACACAGGACCACCGACAGAATGAATTTCAGCCGGTTCATCAAGAACCGGCCAAAATCTGCTCTGTGTCTGGCGAGCTTTACACTCCTGCCTATGCAAAAATGCCCTGATGGTAGATTAACAGTCACAACTGCCTTGTAACTATAAGTTACATTTGACAGACATTATAATATAACCAACACTCACGCATGCTGTATATGTGTGGTATAACATTGTACATAATTGCTGTAAACAGCTGAAAAAATTTGTTGTATAACATTGTACATGCTTGTTGTATAACTCTGTACATATTCGTTGTATAACATTGTACATATTTTTTGTATAACTCTATTGTATTTCATTTCAGCATACTACTAACCTTTCTTAGTAAATCTTGCCAGTTGCAGCTCGCATCCAAAGGATAGTACAGCTCCTCCTGTAAGAATCAAGGAACACAGCAATTATTACACGCTGACCTCCTTACAGACACATGCTATCTGTATATTAAACACAGAACTTTCCAATTACCACAGCACCTGCTGCAAATACTTCTTGTATCCGGAAGAAACTTATCTTATAAATGCACCAAACAGATAGTACACCCTTCCTTGTTGTGGAACACACAATCAGGAAGAGATTGTAAAAAGGAAGTGCTGTCTACTACAATTCCCATGATGCTTTGTGTTTCCACAGTCAGTTCTTCCTCACAGACACAGCAGAAGGTCACCAGTGTGATGTCACTGTATGTGTTATGCGAGGGTTTAATGACTCATTGTTGTAAGCAATAAAGCTGACACCTGTTAATGTGTCTGCTGCGACATAAGAGGCTGACTTATGAGCATTGGCCTCTGTATAAAACAAATGTCATGGCTCCTTCAGAATCCAGCGAGCGAGGCATTGCACTAACTAATTAATAAGGGGGCCGCTCTTTTTTTTCTCTCCTAACGTGCGCTTGGAGGGTTGTGATAATGAGAGGGCTGAATGGCTGCGCTCGCTCGTTCAGAGCCCTGAGATCTCTTCCTTTGTGTTGGACATCATACAAATAATTGTGATGTGTTTATAGAGCAAGCCTGCTTTACCCAGACGCAGCAGCAGCAAGTCAGTCCAATTCAGTTGTTTGATGATCTGTGAAGTGCACAACTTCAAATGTCCAAAGGTTTGCTTCTTAGAAATGTAGATTTATTTATTTATTTTCATTTCCTCACTTTCTGGGGACAATATCAATGCCTGCATTCCGGTCCGGTCAGAAAAAAATAGTGCTTGGAGCCTTTTTTCTGACCGGACCTCAGGCATTGATGTGCCATGCGTTCCCGTGCGGCCAACCACATTGTGGCCGGAGGGTGTGGCTGCGATGCCATTTCCTTCACTGCCACGCCCCCTCCCGCCCCACAACAAATTGAGCTGGCCGCAATGCGATCCAGTTTGTTCTGGCCACAATTGGGCCGGAACGCACTGAAGATGGGCCCATTCACACCAATTGACTTCAATGCACCGCCACGGCCCCTCCCACCCCAGAACGAAGGGGGACGTTTAGTGAGCAATTGCTGTGCGTTCCAGCAGCTGCCACTCTAGAGCGCACCGCAATTGGTTTGAATGGGCCCTAACGATTCGGCCAGCAGGCAAAAGAAATGTAACACTTTCCAGTCTGTGTCCCCCCCGACTGTCTTACAGGATCCATAGTAAAAATAGTATTGTGGTGCACTCACTACTAAAATAATGCTCTCCTCCCCCCCAGAGTTGTCACCTTTTCTTCATGTGAAACCCGAACACTTAAGCGCCGCCAATTTTTGGGGGGAGAATATAGGAGAAGTGAGGAGAGAGGAGGAGAGATATATTTTTATGTTTCATTTATTAAAGAAAATAAAAGTATAAAACTTCCATATAATTATTAACACTCACAGAGTTCACAGTACCCCCCTCCCCCCGGTGTTAAACTCAGCCAAGACGGGGGCTGTGTGGTGTCTTAGGGCTTGTTCACATCAACGGCGGTGTGTTCAGAGTCGCACACTAAACTCCCCCCGTCTTTCTAGGGCGGGTGGGGGCAGTGCATTGAAGTGAATGGCACCGCAGCCACGCTCATTGCCTGCGTTCCAGTCCAGTGCCTATGCAAGCGGCATTTTTTTGTGTTGGCACTGGATCGGAACGCAGGCAATGTTTTGCTACTCATCCAATCGCACTGTGCCCCCTCCTGCCCCAGAACGAAGGGGGGAGTTTAGTGTGCGATTGCTGTGCATTCCAGCAGCTACCGCTCTGGAACGCACCGCAGTTGGTGGGAACGGGCCTTTAGAAGTGGTGGTGTGGTGCACCGGGCAAAAAAAAGTGTAGTGGCACCTCACTGGAAAGCAGAGTATTGTGTTCCTGCACTGCATGTGGGAGAAATCCAGCATTTGTGTGGCCAGTGGGATGATTAGAGAAATTGTGATTAATAGTATATATACTTTTTATAATAAGCTTGTGTGTGGTTTACTTAGGACTTGTTTACACCAACTGTGGTGCGTTCCAGAGCGGTAGCTGCTGGAACGCACCACAATGGCTCACTAAAACGTCCCCCTGCGTTCTGGGCCAGGAGAGGGCGTGGCAGTGCATTGAAGTCAGTGGCACCGCAGCCACGCCCCCCTGCCCGCAGTGCGATCGGACAGGTGGCAAAACATTGCTAGCATTTTGTTCCACTGCAAACGCAAAAAAATAGAGCATGCAGCATTTTCTGTGTTTGCAGTAGAACAGAACGCAGGCAATGTTTTGCCACCCCTCCGATCACACTAATTAACGAATGGAACATAATAAATATTATAAGATCCTGATAGAGCATGTCCGATCAAGTAGATTACTAATACAGATAGTAGTGCGATAAAATATGTAAAACCAATACAAAGATTAAGCCTCCGCTCCAGCCTTGAAGCTTCTGCCGCGTGAATAGAAGCTCCGCCCCCTAAAAGAAACCTTCCTGCACGTACTCAGCTAGGTAGCTACCAAGTGCAGGAGGCGGTGGGGGTAGGGGGAGTGCGGGACATACAGTACACACAGTAAACGACACACATTACTAGCTCACTTCTCGATCCTGCCCCTGCAGAGAGCTGAGAGCTGCTCCAGCGCTGAGTGGCGGAACGGACGGGGGCTTGCTATGTCAGAATGTCAATAACAGGATAAGGCAGCCGCGGCTATCTATTGCATGCACGGGAGCCTGCAATGTCAGAATGTCAATAACAGGATAAGGCAGCCGCGGCTATCTATTGCATGCACGGGAGCTTGCAATGTCAGAATGATATTAAACTAAATGCAATCAACACGAATGTCTCTACTTAAAAGTATCTACCCCACTCTAAACTACTGGCCAGTAGTACTGTCCTAGGCTAGCCAATGTTGGGGCCCATGCTGTGTAGCAAATGCAGAAAAGTACATGTATCTCAATGGCCAAAGGCCTCTCACCACCCCCAGTGTCACTTCGGAAAGGAGGATGGCTGTCTGCAGAAGATGAACATCCCTCTTTCTTCAGACCGACATCTGTGGAATAGGTGCAGTCATCTAGGACCTCCCGCAGCACGTTTCAGCTCGTCTAGGGTCATCTAGGGTACCGGGCAATGATCTCAGTCAGCTCCACTCACTGAGCTGGGCAGGCTGGATTACTCCGGTGGCTGGATTGGCCGTGCGACCAGGCCGCGATATCCCCGCCGTTGCCGCGTCACTAGGCCTCAGTTCGAGCGTTCAAATCACAGTCTCTCTCTGTTCCAGCAGACGAACATCAGTCTCTCAAAGCACTCCTGCATAGAGCCTGTGTGTCCCTATGTGTCAGTGGCGACCACACGCTCTGTTACACACAGTCTTAAATCACCCTGTAACACAGATTTGTCCTCTTTAGATCACTAGACTGAGGCTGCTCCGCAGTTGCAACCCATTAGCCTCCTCTTTCCACCGCAAAACAGCATCCTGGGAGATGCAATTCTCAAAGTCCTTTCAGCAAATGTATCCATATCTGCTCTGTACTACAGTCCCCATAATCTGTGCTCTCTGGCTCCACCTGCAGCTGCAATATCTTTCCTCTTAAAGGAGCTGACACCACAACAGGGCTACAAATGCATCCCCTGTCATTCCTATGGTACAAAAAGTGAGGCAAGCTCACACCGCTGTGTTCACTTCCAGAACGTTTAAAAAAAAGTACTGCATACATCTGAACTAAAATGCATGTACACGCGTGTAAATGCACCAGAACACACTGGAACACACTAAAAGTACAAATGAAACAAACAACTCACCAGAACGCCTCAAAAATGTATCAAAGCACATAAACAATGTACATACCTGCGTTTCCAGAAACGCATCCAGATCTGGCCTGGAGATGGTGTGAACAAGCCCTGAAAAATCATACTTAGCTCTCCCTGTTTATGAGTGAGTTGGGTGTTTGCCATATTTAACCCTGCCTGTACCGTGCTGGCAGATCTCCATATTTGGTGTAAACTAGTTGTGTGGGACTGCCTATGCTAACAAAGCGTTAAAAATCTCAAGGCATTGTATGTTAATACCCTATATATGGTGTAGTGTCCTATGTATAAATCTGCTACAAGAAACAGCTAGAAGGGTAATAAATATTATTTGAAAAAACTATTTATAGGTAGGCTGTGTGAATAGGAACACATAAACATAGAGTGGGGGTTTCTCAAATTTTTATTGCAAAAATGGAAATACACTTTGGAGCTGCTTTATAAATCTTCTGCACATCTACATGCTGGGTGAATGCCATTCGCATGGCATTCCTGCCACTAGATAAAGCTTAGGAAATTCATATGCTTCTTGGCTCCATCTAGTGGCAGGAATGCCGTGTGAACAGCAGTATATGGCTGGTTGGAAGATTTATAAATCGGCCCCTTTAAGTTCCCTAAGAACATTCAATCCTAAGAGAAAAAAGCCTCCAAACATTTGACGAGAGGAGAAACTAGTCAAAAACAATAACCTAACATTAAAATAAAATTTAAAAAAATAGAACAATAGCCTAAGAATATTCAACCAAAAATACCCTAAAGCAATAGTCTAAGAGCATTCAACCAAAAACCCCCAAAACAATAGCCTAAGAACATTCAACCAGAAGAGATAATACCCTAAAACAATAGCCTGGCAACATTCAACCAAAAATTGCCTAAAACACCAAGTCTAAGAACGTTCAACCCAACATAATCTAAAACAATAGTCAGGACAGGTGGCAATCTTATTTGTATCATTATATATAAATGTTTTCTGAGGAAATACACCCCCCTTAACATCAAAACTAACTTCACATTAGAGTCTTTCCTTCACATCACTTTCCTCCCTTCACATCACTTTCCCCCCTTCACAAAACTTCACCCCCTTTCATATCACTGTTCTGCCTTTACATCACTGTCCCCCTTCACATAACTTCCTCCTTCTCATAACTGTCCCTCCTTCACATCACTGTCCCCCTACACATCACTATCCCACCTTCTCATCACTGCCCCCCTTTCACATCACTGTCCCCCTACACATCACTATCCCACCTTCTCATCACTGCCCCCCTTTCACATCACTGTCCCCCTACACATCACTATCCCACCTTCTCATCACTGCTACCCTTTCACATCACTGTGCCCCCTTCACATAACTTCCTCCTTCTCATAACTGTCCCTCCTTCACATCACTGTCCCCCTACACATCACTATCCCACCTTCTCATCACTGCCCCCCTTTCACATCACAATTCCATCTTCTCATCACTGCCCCCCTTCCACATAACTTCCTCGTTCTCATAAGTGTCCCTCCTTCACATCACTGTCCCCCTACACATCACTATCCCACCTTCTCATCACTGCCCCCCTTCCACATAACTTCCTCGTTCTCATAAGTGTCCCTCCTTCACATCACTGTCCCCCTACACATCACTATCCCACCTTCTCATCACTGTCTCCCCTTCACATCACTGCCCCCCTACACATCACTGTCCCACCTTTACATCACTGCCCCTCCTTTCATATCACTGTCCCCCCTGTACATCGCTGTCTCCCCTTCAAATCACTGCCCCCTAAACATCACTGTCCCACCTTTACATCACTGCCCCCTCCTTTCACATCGCTGTCCCTCCTTTACATCAGAGCTCCATTTCTTATCACTCCACCATCACATCAGAGCCCCCCTTTCACATCACTGCCCCCTTCACATCACTGTCTCTTCTTCAGATCACAGTCCCTGTTTTACATTAGAAGCCCCCTTTACATCACTGTCTCCCTTCCCATCTGAGAGCCTCCTTCACATCACTGTCCCCCTTCACATTAGAGCCCCCATTTCACATCACTGTCCCCCTTTCACATTAGGGTCCCCCTTTCAAATCACTGTCCCCCTTTCACATCGAAGCCCCCCTTTCACATCACTGTCCCCGATTCACATTAGGGTCCCCCTTTCAAATCACTGTCCCCCTTTCACATCGAAGCCCCCCTTTCACATCACTGTCCCCCCTTCCCATTAAAAAGCCCCTCTTTCACATCACTGTCACCACATCACATCAGAACCCCTCTTTCACATCACTGTCCCACCCTTCACATTAGAGCCCCCCTTTCACATCACTGTCTCCCCTTCACATTAGGTGCCCCTTTTCACATCACTGTCCCCCCTGTTTTAGACTATAGTTGGGTTTTTATGTCAAAAGCACATTTTCTTACAACAAGCCTCATCTTATACACACATTATGAGCATAACAATAGTGATATTTGGGTGCACCGAGCGTTATGATGGTAGCCTGCAGGCCAAAGCATGAATGTTTGCTCTGCTCAATTTATGAAATGTGATTGCTTGCTGGAGTCATCGTTTTGCTAGTCTGTTATGTTACATATAAAAATATTTTGAAGATAGTAAACAACATCCCAGAGAACATTTTCATTATGTGTACAGCAAAGTAAGGCATGGCATCAAGATTTTCTGGTAATTGTATTGATAGTTAAAGTAAAATGCAGTTTGTTGTGCTGGATTTCACATTCCAGCCATGTTATGACTTCATTGTGTCTCAAAGGGTAGCTACAAATATTGTTTGTAAATAAAACAGTCATTGTAACCTTAAGGCCTCATTCACACTACCGCGCGTATACGCGCATACGTGCGTATTGTACCATATGCAACATATGCAAATAAATGGCTCCATACATATAGCTGCGTATGGAGCCGTATATTTGCATAGCGTAAAAATGCGCAAAAACAGAATGGAACTGAGATGCGTCCGGGCAGCATATTTCTGCGTATTTTATGCGCATACGCATGTTTGGGTGTATATACGCGCATATTCTGGGAATGCAAATAGGCACATACGCTCGTATATACAATTTTGCTCTTGCGTTGTGTGTGAATGAGGCCAAAATGTCCTTGTAAGACTTAACAGTTATTGTAACCTTCGCCTAAAGTTATATTTCTTTATGTCCTTAACAATTTCATGCTTTTCCATTTTATTGCGATTCTTATGGGCAGCAATATATCAGAGAATATGAATATGTGCAATAATGCTTATAGGGTATCTATGGCCAAAAACTAAAAAGAAATCTGTATTTTTATATTGAATTTGCTACAGCTACAGCTTGCGGTATACTGAGCCTAGGGTGATGGGAGGACGCTAGTTTGTGTCCTCCCGTTACCCTAAGGAGAACTATGGGGAAAAGTCTTAACCCCATAGTTCTCCTTTAAGTCCAGTTCCGGGTCGTGGCAGGCAGCAAGAATCGTAGTCGAAGGGCCAAGCGAAAGGGTCGGTAGCCAGGATCTATCACTAGTATACAGCTGGGCAGTCATCTCCCCTAATTTCTTCACATGCTACTCGGGAAATGCCCTTGTGGTCTTGTTTAACCATTGCTGAAGCTTCCCCTGTTCCTATTTATAATTTGATTTGGCTTCCACCTCAGAATAGACCCAAGATTCAGGACCCTATTTTGCAGCATACTTTATCTAGATGGGATGCTGTTAAATCTTCACGTCGCCTAATCTCCCCCCACTTACTATTGTCCGGTGTCTTCTACTCCCCTTTGTTTAGTCCAGCCTTTGAAGAACCTCAAGCTTTCCGGAACTGGCCATGCCACTCTCTTAAATATGCCCATGACTTCCTCACCTCTACTGGTGTTAAGGACTTTTCGTACCTTAGAGAAACATGGAAACTCCTTGGCTTGGAACTCTTCAGGTACTTCCACATTAAGCATTTCTTGGCTTCTTTACTTCGAGGCAAGACAAACGCTCCTTTAACACTTACTTCTTTGAGCGTCGTTGCTTTAGGGAACCCCATTCTATGAGCCTTGTTTCTATACTTAATAGAAAACTTAACGTACCCTGTTCTTCCTCTAAGCCTTCTTATGTTTCTAAGTGAAAATGTGATTTAGGCTCCTCAGTTGACTTAGAGGAATGGTCCTCCATTTTCCTATTTGTGAAGCCCTATTAAATAAATCTATTGATGGTTTGGCTAGACGCAAAGGTGCACTGATCCACCATATTTTTAGGACAACAAGACAGCAGTTGCTAGGAAACAACCCACGTTATAATTTGCAGAAGTTAAACAGAGGGTCATGGGCACTATGATCAACAAGAAGTTAACTGCTATCCTCAAAGACAAAGAAGCTACATTTCTTAAAATATGTTCCCTGTGGATTGACCATGTTCGCGTGGGTGGTTTCGACCCTGCTGTACTGCATTTTTAATTAACTTATCTTCCCCTTTTCTTGGTGCAGCCCCCTCCTGGTGGTGAGATTTCTGTTCTTTCTTTTCCTCCCTTTATTTCCTTTTCTTTCTTGTATTTTCTCTTCTTTTCTCTTCCCCTTCTCTTGTCTTTTTCTTTTGTGCGTTTCTTTGTGCTGTTCTTTTGTGTTACCATATTGTTTAGTATTTTTCATCATCCCGCTGTTCACTATCCTGTTTGACCAGATGGTATCTTTTTTTGTGCAAGCCCTCCTGCTGAGCCTTGTTGGAGTCTCACACCTCCTTTTTTATTTTTTATTTTCAGTGGATTTTTACCTTCTATTCACTTAATATTTTGTTCATATGTAAGGACAACATGATGGCCTATGGGTTACGTTCTGATGGCCCCTTTTCATGAAGCTATGATAAATACTATGACCTATTTACTGTATGTTACGTGCTGTACTGCACTTATTACAGTTATATCTCACTTCTGGTTCAGCAGGACTTGTACTGTGGGAGATTGATTTTGTTATTCTGTTACCCTGTTAAAATTAAATAAAGCTTTTGTAAACGAAAACACTTATTTACAAGAGAATGCGGACTTAGTGTACCTCAGACTACACATATACACTGAGTGGCCAGATTATTATGACCACCCCATCAGTACTTCGTTGGGCCACGAGATGACTCCACGAGATGACTTTGTTGGGCTGCCTCGTGACTCCACGAGATGTTGAAAGGTGATGCGAGGAATCTGACACTGCACTGTTGCCCTTCTGTTGTCTTGTACCAGTCTTGCCACTCTCCGTTCTGCCCTAACATTGACTAGTCGCTGACGGCCACAATTCGCATGTTCAGACCCAGATTTTCGGCTGACAGTCCAGTCTTTAAACACTTTAACAACAGCTGCTCTTGAACATTTAACAAATTCTGCTGTTTTGCTGATACTCGCTCCATGGCTCCGAGCGCCAACAATCATCCCACGTTCAAAGGCTGTTAAATCGCGTTGTTTACCCATATCTTCAGGAAAAAAAATCACTTCTACTGTCGTGGTAAACAACCTGCTTCCCTATTTATAATGGTCTGGCCCCCTAGCAACTTCAGTGTGAAATTATAGCTAATTATAGCTAATTTGCCTACAAACGTCAGGTGGTCATATTAATCTGGCCACTCAGTGTATACATGTACGGTAAAGCATTGTAAATGAAAAAAATATTAAAGTCATTGCGCAGTATAACTCAAGCATATGTAATGATCAAGTATAGCTGTTTTATACATAAATATACAAATATTTTAAAACATTAACCGTAATAAAGTATTGCAATTACATAATTCATTTAGGTTCAGGATTCATCCTAGTCCACAGTGCAATTTTGCAGGGGATTACTGGAGACTGAAATTAAGACAAATTTAAACTAGTTGCATTTATAAATATTTTTATAAAATGAATACATTTTGGCTACACAAACACGGCTGTAAGAAACTCACTGATCATATACCCATGTTTTTTCTATGGCCGAAAAATTTCCATTTTCCAAACTTCTTGTAATGGGCATCAATGGGATCCTAGAGCTTCTTGTGGGTCCTTACTAGGCGGATGCAAATCTCCACATCCAACATGGACACCGCTGAATCATCCATTTTATTTACAGGCATGCGGTTTTTAGGAGGAGGGGACAGATTGTTAGGTACAAAAACATGTGAGAAACTCGGTCAAACAATTCTGTCACGCATTTTCCAGGCACTCCCTTTGGCCTGTTAAATATAACATTGGAAGCATTGGAAAAATATGAGTTGATCCTGACAGAAATCTTTTGAGCTGATAACTTTCTGTGCTGTTTATTGCTCTGTCTGCTAACTATGAAACCCCTCCTCATGTCTCTGTAGAAGAGGAGAGAGGGTGTTCTGTATTCCTGTGCTATGGTGACGATTCTGCTTCTCTATATATGTAGACCAACTAGTGAGTGTTGTCATGCTAGGACTAGCAGTGTGTTACCGGTAGGGTCACTAGGTGAAAACATAGGCAGAAAACAGAAAAGTGATCCAGCCACTATATCTAAGGACTGGTAAACTGCAAGATTACATTTTTGTTCTTGAGTTCAGATATACTTTAACTAAAACTATTGTAAAAAACTATTGTAAATGTTCTTTATGCAAGTTCTAAAACTTTTGCCTAATACAGCATCACATAGGGCAACAATCCTAATGTAAGCAATCAAACTTCTTCATTAACCTACCACAACTGAAATATAGTTTGTGTTTTGCTGACCTATCCAATATATAGATCGGCTGAGCTGTAGCTCCAGCAGTTCTCTCGCTGCCGTATGCCCTATTCTCATAGGGGCCGAAAGGCAGTGAGTGAATAGCCGAATGCCTCAGAGCGGCATTTGGCTCAGCTATTCTGCTCGCTACCTCAGAGGTAGCGAGCAGAATAGAAAAAATTTAAACAAATAAAAAAATTTACAAAAATTATTTCAATAAATGTAAAAAAAGAACAATGTTAAAAAATGAAGAAAATAATAAAAAAAAAGTGAAGGAAAGGAAAAAAGAAAAAAACCCAGGCTGGAGTCCCCCTCCCAAACAGGTCTCTAGATCTGGTAGGAATGTTAGGAGGGACCCCTATTTTAAAAAAAAATGCATGGGGTTCCCATCAAACATCCTACCAGACCCTTTAGGTTTGGTAGGAATTTTAAGGAGGGACCCCAAATTAAAAATAAAAAGTGCGTGGGGTTCCCCCCAAAGCCATACCAGGCCCAAGTCTGGTAAGAAATTTAAGGAGGAACCCCATCCCCCAAAAAGGGGGGGGCGTGGGGTCCCCCTAAAATTCCAAACCAGACCCTTGATCCGAGCACAGGCCTGGCAGGACAGGAAAGGGGGGGGGGAGATGAACGAGCACCCCCTGCCTTACCAGTCTTCATGCCCTCGGCACTGAGAGTGTGCATTTACAGGGCACCCCCTGCAAAAGCACCTTGTCCCTGTGCCAATGGTGTGGTGTGGGCAGGGGGGCTTATGCACATCTGGGTACATAATAAAGGGGCACCCAGATGTGCCCCCCCCCTTGTGAATGAGTAACGGGTACTTGTAACCCTACCCACGACTTGACGAAATAAAAATAAATAAAAAATAATAGTAAAAAAAACCTGACGGTTGCCGACCCGCCCGCGACAAACTTCTGCCGCAGAATGGCATTCTGACAGATGCTGGCAACATATAAACAACGGTTTACATTTGTCTGACACCTGACAGTCTGCCTGCAGCTCCTGGACAAATCAAAACACATGGGAGGAGCCAGCCGTGACATCATGGCTGGCTCCACCCAGCTGTTGTCATGTTATGACAGCCCAGTGTCCTCGAGGACGCTGGGCTGTCATTGAAGGACAACAACTGGGTCGGAGCCAGCTGTGACATTACGGCTGGGTCCGGTCAGCTGTTGTCTTTTGCGTGGAGACCTTCTTTCCTGCTTCGGCTGTCACTATGAAGCATATGCATTCGGCTTGGCTGAACTGCTCAGCTGCCTTCAGCTGCTGTACGAGGCAGAGCCAGCTGTCACTCACGCAGCTGGGCGGATGCAGACATAATTGTCGGGATCCGCTTCAGCTCCGGCGTCTCAGTATACCGCGAGCATTAGCTCGCGGTATACTGTCGCGTCTCAGTATACCGCAAACTGTAGCTCGCGTTATACTGAGTTTAGGGTGACGGGAGGACGCTAGTTTGTGTCTTCCCGTTACCCTAAGGAGAACTATGGGGAAAAGCCTTAACCCCATAGTTCTCCTTTAATGTACAATAATTAACCTAAACCTCAATCAATTGCATTGACATTTTTCACAACCTAAGTTCTGAGCCTCCCAAACCTATCCTGGAAGTTTCATAGATTTTGGTTTCCCACAAAGCAAGTGAGTGACATTAAGCTTGTTTTTTGGGGAGCTTGATGTGGTTTAACCCTTTCGCTGCCAAGCCCTCGAACTTTTTGCACCTCAGCTGGCCACACCATTTTTGTAATGTTTCCCATTGATTTGATTTTCAATTGCTGCGTTGCTAGGGTTTGTTAAAAAAAAACCCCAAAACCATATATTTTCTGAAAGCACAGGCCCGGTAGAATAAAAAGATGGTGCTGCTAAATTTGTAGGCCCTGCGATAATTGTGCAAATGTTTCTCAAATTCATATTAAACCAATAAAAATACACAATTCAATTAATAAAGCACACTAAAATCAGTATCAGTGCACGAAAAAAAAATTCTGTCTAAACAGAACCCTGACATTTCCTTTTTGGAATTTTGGAATAGAAAAAGGAATTGAGGACACAGAGTCCTCAATTTCTTTTTCTGCAACCTCAGTACTCAATGAATGGGAAGCACTCAGTACAGAGGCTTCCCATTCATTCAGACACTGATGATAGTAAAATATTTTCTATCAACCAGTTTCTGAATGGGGAAAAGCCTCTGTTGTGAGTGCTTCTCCCCATTTAGAAAATCATGAATAAACAGCAAGTGATGTAAATCACATCCTGTTTATTCATAACTGGGGACACAAAGTACTATGTGTCCCCAGTTATTTAAAAACACTGGAGTGATCAGATGATCACTCCAGTGTTTGTGCTGCACAGGGGATCGGTAATATCACTAATATTTACCGATCCTCCGCTTGGCCACGCCCTCCTCATAGTGATCGAGCGGCTTGTTCCTCCACCCCACATTTCTTTTCAGATCCCCGCTGCCTCAGCCCATACAAGCGGGGGAGACCAGTGGGGATCTAGGGAGACAAAGATCCCTGCCTGGAGTGGCTACATATTGCCAAGAACGTCATAGTGAGAGAAATAATTTTAGGGCCATTAATCACTGATAACACTAAACTGATGAGCGGTAAAAGATTTTAAAGCATCACCTACGGCCAATTTCGGGTGTGGTCGTTTTCTGCGATTTTTCTTTTTTTTTTTATGCTTGAGATGTTTGGTGTCTATTTACCCGATGTGACCCCGTCTTTTATAGTTTACCAAAAAATTCAGGTGATAATAAATGTTTCATAACATTTCATAGGGAAACAGGTTTTTTTTTCAAAATTTAGGGCACTTTTTTTGTTATATAGTAAAAAATAAAAACCCCAGTGGTGATTAATGTGACGACATGGTGATCAGTTTTATGAGTTAAATGTGTATTGGTGCTGAGTTATGTTTGAGTGCGTTATACTGTGTGACCTGGTTATGAAAAGACTATCAGCACCATCCCTCGTTATCTCCCATTGTTCTCTGAGGGAGCTCAGAACAATGACATTCTGGCCAGGCTCCTGCCATGGCTGTCTGGAGCTCGTTAGCAGGGGAAGCCCTGTGGTGTTATGAAGACCGATTGTCTGGGAGGGGAGGGTGGTGTGATGGGATTATATTCTGATCTCATCACTTGCTGTATAAAAGTTTGTTCAGTTTCTCAATAAACCAGAGTTTGTTTCACCTACACTCGAGCCTCGACTAGTGACTGGGGAAACTGGGAGCTAAGGATCTTCAGGTTACAATATCTCCTCAGCAAGGAAGAAGACAGCGGCGGACATACTCATCCTGAGTACGGGGGTCCGTCACA
>NW_017306788.1:806868-817846 GCF_000935625.1 Nanorana parkeri
TTAACGGAGAACTATGAGGTGAGTGCTTTTCACTCACCTCATAGTTCTAGCCGACCTGTGACAATGAGACTGTCACAGGTTGGCTCAGTAGATCGGAAGGTGAGCAAACACATACCTCGCTCACCTCTCGATCCTGTCACAGCCCTCTGCCGTGACAGGGGAGGGGCTGGATTCCCCCCTCCCCGCTCCGATCCGCCAGCGCTGACTGGGGGAGGGGGCGGGTACAGCTGGCTCTGCCTCGAGATAGGCAGAGCCAGCTGTCACTCACGCAGCTGGGCGGATGCAGACATAATTGTCGGGATCCGCTTCAGCTGCGGCGTCTCAGTATACCGCGAGCATTAGCTCGCGGTATACTGTCGCGTCTCAGTATACCGCAAACTGTAGCTCGCGTTATACTGAGTTTAGGGTGACGGGAGGACGCTAGTTTGTGATCCAGCCACTATATCTAAGGACTGGTAAACTGCAAGATTACATTTTTGTTCTTGAGTTCAGATATACTTTAACTAAAACTATTGTAAAAAACTATTGTAAATGTTCTTTATGCAAGTTCTAAAACTTTTGCCTAATACAGCATCACATAGGGCAACAATCCTAATGTAAGCAATCAAACTTCTTCATTAACCTACCACAACTGAAATATAGTTTGTGTTTTGCTGACCTATCCAATATATAGATCGGCTGAGCTGTAGCTCCAGCAGTTCTCTCGCTGCCGTATGCCCTATTCTCATAGGGGCCGAAAGGCAGTGAGTGAATAGCCGAATGCCTCAGAGCGGCATTTGGCTCAGCTATTCTGCTCGCTACCTCAGAGGTAGCGAGCAGAATAGAAAAAATTTAAACAAATAAAAAAATTTACAAAAATTATTTCAATAAATGTAAAAAAAGAACAATGTTAAAAAATGAAGAAAATAATAAAAAAAAAGTGAAGGAAAGGAAAAAAGAAAAAAACCCAGGCTGGAGTCCCCCTCCCAAACAGGTCTCTAGATCTGGTAGGAATGTTAGGAGGGACCCCTATTTTAAAAAAAAATGCATGGGGTTCCCATCAAACATCCTACCAGACCCTTTAGGTTTGGTAGGAATTTTAAGGAGGGACCCCAAATTAAAAATAAAAAGTGCGTGGGGTTCCCCCCAAAGCCATACCAGGCCCAAGTCTGGTAAGAAATTTAAGGAGGAACCCCATCCCCCAAAAAGGGGGGGGGGGTGGGGTCCCCCTAAAATTCAAAACCAGACCCTTGATCCGAGCACAGGCCTGGCAGGACAGGCAAGGGGGGGACGAGCGAGCGCCCCCTCCCCCCTGCGATACCAGGCCGCATGCTAGAGAGTGTGCATTTACAGGGCACCCCCTGCAAAAGCACCTTGTCCCTGTGCCAATGGTGTGGTGTGGGCAGGGGGGCTTATGCACATCTGGGTACATAATAAAGGGGCACCCAGATGTGCCCCCCCCCCCCCTCGGAAATGAGAAACGACCCTACCCACGACTTGACGAAATAAAAATAAATAAAAAATAATAGTAAAAAAAACCTGACGGTTGCCGACCCGCCCGCGACAAACTTCTGCCGCAGAATGGCATTCTGACAGATGCTGGCAACATATAAACAACGGTTTACATTTGTCTGACACCTGACAGTCTGCCTGCAGCTCCTGGACAAATCAAAACACATGGGAGGAGCCAGCCGTGACATCATGGCTGGCTCCACCCAGCTGTTGTCATGTTATGACAGCCCAGTGTCCTCGAGGACGCTGGGCTGTCATTGAAGGACAACAACTGGGTCGGAGCCAGCTGTGACATTACGGCTGGGTCCGGTCAGCTGTTGTCTTTTGCGTGGAGACCTTCTTTCCTGCTTCGGCTGTCACTATGAAGCATATGCATTCGGCTTGGCTGAACTGCTCAGCTGCCTTCAGCTGCTGTACGGGCTATTGCGAATAGCCCGTACAGCAGTCCTTCGGTTAAGCAGCCCTTCGGAGGCCGAACCGAATGGAAGGATCAGCTGATGCTACGGCTAGATCCTTCGGCTCCTTAGTGAATAACTCTCTATATAAACTAGGGTGCCGATACTGGGCATTTTCACGAGTACCCCTGCTTTGCCCCGATACAAAGTGCCGATACCGGCACTTAACATTTTAAAAACAAAGCAGTGCTTGTGTACAATGCTGGCCAAATTCTTCTCCATGCCGCCCGCGCCTGCTGAGACCGACCGGGACACCGGGAGAGACCACACAGCATAACACAGAGCAGAGCAGCACAGGCAAAATAACCCCACACAGCCCAGCACAGAGCAGCACAGCCGCCATTAACCCCACACATCCCAACAAATAGCAGCACAGCCATCATTAATCCCACACAGCCCAGCACAGCCACCATTAACCCCACACAGCACAGAGCAGCACAGCCGCCATTAACCCTACACAGCCCAGCTCTGCCACCATCAACCCCACAAAGCCCAGCACAGAGCAGCACAGCCACCAATAATCCCACACAGCCCCCCAAAAAACAGCACAGCCACCATTAACCCCACACAGTCCAGAACAGCACAGCCAGTGTGGTATCAAACAGTATGGTGCCCATCAGGGCGGGAAATGAGTGCTTTGAGGAGATTGCCCTTTTTTGGGGAAGATGCTTAAACACTTTCCCCTATTCAATTCTCAAGACATATAGGTTAAAATTGTGTGAATTTGTTAGTTTCATAGGGAGTTTGCTGAATCCATTGTAAAGTCTGAAAATTGAGAAGTTAAATCAGAATTTCAGTTAAAACAAGTTTTTTGTTAAACAGCAGCAGGAACATCCTGCTGGCTGCTGAGGTCTCTAGAAATTCTGCCTTCAGTGATGCTGGATACTCTTTACATTGGTGGTCTACCAGAGCTGTATGAGTTACCTAGTTCTGCTCTTAATTAAAGAATCAGGTGGAGTTAACTCATGCAGTGCCAGTAGTCCACCACAGTGAAGAGGATCCAGCATCACTGAATTTCTACAGGAACAATCTGTTAGAGTGCTGCTAAAGTGCCCTTATCCTTCTTCTCCTCTTCAAGGGTGAATTGCAGCAATTTTTTGGGGTCCATTAATGTGTCCTTTTGTTCCTCCTCCTAATCAAGGGTGTATAGCAGCCTTTTTTTTTTTGGGCCAGGTTCTTTGCACTCCTACTACTCCCCACCACCCCATTTAATCTAGCAGAAAGTTCCTAATCTTAGCCCTTTTCTTCTCCTTCTTAAGGGCCCATAGCAGCCATGTTGTGGGCCCGCTAATGCACCCTTTTCCTCCTGACCTTTAAGGGTGCATTATAGCTATTTTTTGGCCGGTTTATATGCCCTTTTCCTCTTCATCCTTAAGGGAGCATAGCAACCACTTTTTGGGGGCATGCTATGTTAATGTGCCCCTTTCCTCCTTCTCCTCAAGGGTGCAGAACAGCCACTTTTCTTTCTAGTGCTACTCGTGTGCTCTTTTCCCCTTCTTCCTCTACAGCTTATCCTAGGGACATCCTTAAACATTTGGAAAATGGCTTAATGTAGCTTAATGTACCATAATGTGCCTAAACCTCAATCAATTATCTCGAAACTTTGCACAATCTAAGTTCTCAGCTTCCCAAACCTATCCTGAAGGTTTCATGGATTTTGGTTTCCGGTAAGGCAAAGGAGTGACATTAAGCTTGTTTTTTTGGGAGCTTAATGTAGCTTAACGCACAGAAAACAACTTAGATGTTAACCAATTTTCCCCAAACTCTATCAATGCCAACATATTCTGGAAATTTCAAATAATTTTCTTCAACATATCAAACGTTATTCACATTAAACAATTTTTTTACAATCCTAAAACATTTAGCTTAATGTAAAAATAGCTTAACGGAGAACTATGAGGTGAGTGCTTTTCACTCACCTCATAGTTCTAGCCGACCTGTGACAATGAGACTGTCACAGGTTGGCTCAGTAGATCGGAAGGTGAGCAAACACATACCTCGCTCACCTCTCGATCCTGTCACAGCCCTCTGCCGTGACAGGGGAGGGGCTGGATTCCCCCCTCCCCGCTCCGCTCCGCCAGCGCTGACGGGGGGAGGGGGCGGGTACAGCTGGCTCTGCCTCGAGATAGGCAGAGCCAGCTGTCACTCACGCAGCTGGGCGGATGCAGACATAATTGGTCATTGAAGGACAACAACTGGGTCGGAGCCAGCTGTAAAGTCTGAAAATTGAGAAGTTAAATCAGAATTTCAGTTCAGTTCAGCTCGCTCACCTCTCGATCCTGTCACAGCCCTCTGCCGTGACAGGGGAGGGGCTGGATTCCCCCCTCCCCGCTCCGCTCCGCCAGCGCTGACGGGGGGAGGGGGCGGGTACAGCTGGCTCTGCCTCGAGATAGGCAGAGCCAGCTGTCACTCACGCAGCTGGGCGGATGCAGACATAATTGGTCATTGAAGGACAACAACTGGGTCGGAGCCAGCTGTAAAGTCTGAAAATTGAGAAGTTAAATCAGAATTTCAGTTCAGTTCAGCTCGCTCACCTCTCGATCCTGTCACAGCCCTCTGCCGTGACAGGGGAGGGGCTGGATTCCCCCCTCCCCGCTCCGCTCCGCCAGCGCTGACGGGGGGAGGGGGCGGGTACAGCTGGCTCTGCCTCGAGATAGGCAGAGCCAGCTGTCACTCACGCAGCTGGGCGGATGCAGACATAATTGGTCATTGAAGGACAACAACTGGGTCGGAGCCAGCTGTAAAGTCTGAAAATTGAGAAGTTAAATCAGAATTTCAGTTCAGTTCAGCTCGCTCACCTCTCGATCCTGTCACAGCCCTCTGCCGTGACAGGGGAGGGGCTGGATTCCCCCCTCCCCGCTCCGCTCCGCCAGCGCTGACGGGGGGAGGGGGCGGGTACAGCTGGCTCTGCCTCGAGATAGGCAGAGCCAGCTGTCACTCACGCAGCTGGGCGGATGCAGACATAATTGGTCATTGAAGGACAACAACTGGGTCGGAGCCAGCTGTAAAGTCTGAAAATTGAGAAGTTAAATCAGAATTTCAGTTCAGTTCAGCTCGCTCACCTCTCGATCCTGTCACAGCCCTCTGCCGTGACAGGGGAGGGGCTGGATTCCCCCCTCCCCGCTCCGCTCCGCCAGCGCTGACGGGGGGAGGGGGCGGGTACAGCTGGCTCTGCCTCGAGATAGGCAGAGCCAGCTGTCACTCACGCAGCTGGGCGGATGCAGACATAATTGGTCATTGAAGGACAACAACTGGGTCGGAGCCAGCTGTAAAGTCTGAAAATTGAGAAGTTAAATCAGAATTTCAGTTCAGTTCAGCTCGCTCACCTCTCGATCCTGTCACAGCCCTCTGCCGTGACAGGGGAGGGGCTGGATTCCCCCCTCCCCGCTCCGCTCCGCCAGCGCTGACGGGGGGAGGGGGCGGGTACAGCTGGCTCTGCCTCGAGATAGGCAGAGCCAGCTGTCACTCACGCAGCTGGGCGGATGCAGACATAATTGGTCATTGAAGGACAACAACTGGGTCGGAGCCAGCTGTAAAGTCTGAAAATTGAGAAGTTAAATCAGAATTTCAGTTCAGTTCAGCTCGCTCACCTCTCGATCCTGTCACAGCCCTCTGCCGTGACAGGGGAGGGGCTGGATTCCCCCCTCCCCGCTCCGATCCGCCAGCGCTGACTGGGGAGGGGGCGGGTACAGCTGGCTCTGCCTCGAGATAGGCAGAGCCAGCTGTCACTCACGCAGCTGGGCGGATGCAGACATAATTGTCGGGATCCGCTTCAGCTCCGGCGTCTCAGTATACCGCGAGCATTAGCTCGCGGTATACTGTCGCGTCTCAGTATACCGCAAACTGTAGCTCGCGTTATACTGAGTTTAGGGTGACGGGAGGACGCTAGTTTGTGTCTTCCCGTTACCCTAAGGAGAACTATGGGGAAAAGCCTTAACCCCATAGTTCTCCTTTAATGTACAATAATTAACCTAAACCTCAATCAATTGCATTGACATTTTTCACAACCTAAGTTCTGAGCCTCCCAAACCTATCCTGGAAGTTTCATAGATTTTGGTTTCCCACAAAGCAAGTGAGTGACATTAAGCTTGTTTTTTGGGGAGCTTGATGTGGTTTAACCCTTTCGCTGCCAAGCCCTCGAACTTTTTGCACCTCAGCTGGCCACACCATTTTTGTAATGTTTCCCATTGATTTGATTTTCAATTGCTGCGTTGCTAGGGTTTGTTAAAAAAAAACCCCAAAACCATATATTTTCTGAAAGCACAGGCCCGGTAGAATAAAAAGATGGTGCTGCTAAATTTGTAGGCCCTGCGATAATTGTGCAAATGTTTCTCAAATTCATATTAAACCAATAAAAATACACAATTCAATTAATAAAGCACACTAAAATCAGTATCAGTGCACGAAAAAAAAATTCTGTCTAAACAGAACCCTGACATTTCCTTTTTGGAATTTTGGAATAGAAAAAGGAATTGAGGACACAGAGTCCTCAATTTCTTTTTCTGCAACCTCAGTACTCAATGAATGGGAAGCACTCAGTACAGAGGCTTCCCATTCATTCAGACACTGATGATAGTAAAATATTTTCTATCAACCAGTTTCTGAATGGGGAAAAGCCTCTGTTGTGAGTGCTTCTCCCCATTTAGAAAATCATGAATAAACAGCAAGTGATGTAAATCACATCCTGTTTATTCATAACTGGGGACACAAAGTACTATGTGTCCCCAGTTATTTAAAAACACTGGAGTGATCAGATGATCACTCCAGTGTTTGTGCTGCACAGGGGATCGGTAATATCACTAATATTTACCGATCCTCCGCTTGGCCACGCCCTCCTCATAGTGATCGAGCGGCTTGTTCCTCCACCCCACATTTCTTTTCAGATCCCCGCTGCCTCAGCCCATACAAGCGGGGGAGACCAGTGGGGATCTAGGGAGACAAAGATCCCTGCCTGGAGTGGCTACATATTGCCAAGAACGTCATAGTGAGAGAAATAATTTTAGGGCCATTAATCACTGATAACACTAAACTGATGAGCGGTAAAAGATTTTAAAGCATCACCTACGGCCAATTTCGGGTGTGGTCGTTTTCTGCGATTTTTCTTTTTTTTTTTATGCTTGAGATGTTTGGTGTCTATTTACCCGATGTGACCCCGTCTTTTATAGTTTACCAAAAAATTCAGGTGATAATAAATGTTTCATAACATTTCATAGGGAAACAGGTTTTTTTTTCAAAATTTAGGGCACTTTTTTTGTTATATAGTAAAAAATAAAAACCCCAGTGGTGATTAATGTGACGACATGGTGATCAGTTTTATGAGTTAAATGTGTATTGGTGCTGAGTTATGTTTGAGTGCGTTATACTGTGTGACCTGGTTATGAAAAGACTATCAGCACCATCCCTCGTTATCTCCCATTGTTCTCTGAGGGAGCTCAGAACAATGACATTCTGGCCAGGCTCCTGCCATGGCTGTCTGGAGCTCGTTAGCAGGGGAAGCCCTGTGGTGTTATGAAGACCGATTGTCTGGGAGGGGAGGGTGGTGTGATGGGATTATATTCTGATCTCATCACTTGCTGTATAAAAGTTTGTTCAGTTTCTCAATAAACCAGAGTTTGTTTCACCTACACTCGAGCCTCGACTAGTGACTGGGGAAACTGGGAGCTAAGGATCTTCAGGTTACAATATCTCCTCAGCAAGGAAGAAGACAGCGGCGGACATACTCATCCTGAGTACGGGGGTCCGTCACAATTAAATACCACCAAAAGAAAGAATGTGTCCCCAAAAAATGCTATAAAATTAATTTCAGTACAGCTTTGCATAACAGAATAAATGTCAATCAAAATACAGCAGCGTTGAATACTGAAAAATAGCCGGGTCAGGAAGGAGGTTTAACACCCTGACCTTTAAGTGTTTGCTTGTCTGGGAGTTGTCCCTGCGACTCGGGATGGGTAATGATGGGCCTACCCCCTTACCATACACAGGGGGCCGGTCTGCATCTTCATATTGCCCTATCCCCCTTGTCGGGGGAGGGGCGGTACGATTGCTGTTCTCCCAGGGTGTTATATCTTCTCATCACGCTGACATAGGTAGGGCTCTGCCAGCATGGCTGTAAGAGGGGACAGTGTTGGGAGGCTCCTGCCATTGTCCTGTCAAACAGAGAGACCTTGGGAGGGAGGTGGCCTCGCAGGGAGGGGTGGGGCACCTCCATTCAGATGCGCCCTATATGAGAACGTTTATGCGGACGGATGGCCAGTCCTAGCTTCATGATCACACGCCGATGTTGGACGGCATGTGCCAATGCGGCGGGAATCTATACAGAGAGAGGGGAGCTATGGCTGGGATCGATTAAAGGAAGCTGGCGTTTTGATGTGTAAGTAAGACTTTAGTTAGCAGTTATTTAATGGGATATATGGCATATAGGTGCATTATAAGTTCATTTCTATGAGGATTGGAGTACATGTTAGTTCATACATTAATAGGATTAAATTACAATCCATGGATCACTAGTACTATTGGATACTTTGTAATAGTACACGGACTGGATACTTTAGATGATACAGAGTTCAATTTATTTCTTCTTTTAAGATACACTGAGATTGATCGTGCCCTGGTTTGGGACATGAATATTGTTTAAGTCTGAGCTTTTGGAACTGAACATGATGATCCAGAAAATGATTGCCCTTGTTGCCCATTGGTAGTATATCTATGGGGGATATGATATCTATAGTCTACTTGGGTTTACATTGTTTTCTCTTATTGACTCCCTTAGAGTTTGCTGGAATAATTTGGGTTGGTTCCTAGCATCTATATTATGCACTCACACCTGGCTTCATCCCAATGTTATACTATACGATTGATATTTGTTTGTAGATATCCTGAGGTAGAGATTGCGCTTCTCATATTTGATCGCCGTCAGTTCTCTCTCTATCCTCTCTGTTGTCCTTGACTGTTTCTGGAGATGACTCCCTGACTGTGCTGATCCACTCACCACTAATGTCCCACTTATGGTATTTATGTATTTAATTGGTAAAATTTTGTTACTAGTTTGTTAATTATGTTTGAAATATTAATATACTGATTGGCATATTCATGTGAATCTTAAAGGTTACCTCCGACTTCCTGAAGAAGCTTCGGCGAAATGCATAGAAGGCTGGACGCAGTACAGACTTGCAGTATATCTTACTTTGATTATGACTATTTATATAAAATTATTTATTATAATGTAATTGATAAAATAAGTTAATTGTATTATGCATGTATCATGCACATGTACAGAGTCCAGGGAGGTTTTATGCTGTTTGATCATGGATACTAGCGGGTTTATTTTTATCATGTGGATCATGTAATCTTTTAATAAATAAATGTTATTTTACTATGTAATTTTGTCATTACTATGTTGTATTATCCCTAATTGCATTATTTGACACCTTAAAAGCCCCATCTATCTCTTTTTTTGCTGACCTTTAAGTGGTTAAAGTAGATACAAACCAACCAAAAAAATGTCATATAAGATTATACAGCTGGAAATACTGATATAAAGGTCGTTGTTTGGCCACTTTAAAGCCTTTAAGGGCCTGTTCACACAACGTCCGTTTTCTGTGCTGACCTGATCCGTACGCTCCTGCGCTAAAAATGCATCCCAATTTATCCCTATGTGTTTTATGGGCTCCAGTTCTCACGTGCGCAGTCCATTCAGGCTACGACAGCAAAAAAATACTGCATGTCACATTTTGTATGGTCAGGAAATGGTCCGGAAACGCAAAACGCGTCAAAAACGCACTGCACTGCAGCTAACATACTGACAGCCCCACTCCAGCAAAAAAAAAAAATATTTTTTTTTAACTGGAACGCATCAAAAACGCGGCAAAAACACATAGCACCGCGTCTGCAGATCCGAACCTGATCAGGACCTGAAACTCGTGTGAACAGGCCCCTAAACAATTTCAGCCAGCACCAAATAAGAAATATGCCCTGTGAAAACACACATGCAGCCACGTAGTAGGAGAATGCTTGTGGACTCAGGGACAAGCTGTTGAAAATGACATTGCAGCCAGCAAAAAAATATAAAATATGGCCTTTTAAAAACACACACTCAGCCTATGACTGTAGACGGTGTAAATAAAGTGCTTGTATATAGCCTGCACGCACGACATAGATCAGCAGCATTGACATGTAAAAATCCTTTCCAATCCCCACCCCCAAATTCCTCAAGATTCACAGCATTGTCTCCCTAAAAGATATTAATAACTGGTTGACATCTACTGTAAGACACCAGTGCCTACAAGCCCTACATTAATCTGTCCCTATGCATTTTATCAGCAGCAGATCCTATCCTTTCTGTATCCCAACTAGGATAATTTTAAATATGGCTGGCAAGAACTCTACCTTTTTTATAGTGAGGGGCTGGCATGTAACAAAACCCATAATAGTGACCATTCTAAGCCACCTGATGTAAGTTCAGAGGTCAAGAAGTGTATTATTGGTAATTGGCTGCTTTGGCAGCCAATGGCCACATAACAGTTTGAATGATAAACTATGTCCATGTCCAACTTTATTGATAAAGAGTATATATATATATATGGGGGCGTGGCCAAGCGGCGTGCATGGACGGACGCTGATCGCAGCAGCTCCGGTCCCACTCTCATCCTTACCCTATCCTGACGGTTCCAGCGACTCGGTCGGCACCCGGGCTCCTTCCGCTCCCCCTCAGGATCCTCCTGGCAGCTGCGATGGGGAAAATCGGGGACCAAAGGGACGTCTCAGCGGCCGAAAAATTGGCCCGGTTCCAGCGGCAAGATGGCGCCGGACATGCGGCCCTCCGCACCTCCTCGGGCTCCACGATGAGGACGGGGACTCCTCAATCCTCAAGTAAGGGGGCTTCCCAGGGGAAATCTGCTCCACTGTCCCAGCTGGGCATGAAGGGGAAAGCAGCACAATCCCCCCAGGCTGAACACACAAAAGGCCAACCTGTACAGCGTGCTGGCAGGGCCTCTGAGGAGAGGGGGATGGGGGAGACGTTCCCTGCAGACACA